>NC_079443.1:15966517-16161517 GCF_903798145.1 Danio aesculapii
TAATTTTAATTAATGTATTTTAATTATGTAAATTTTTTATGACCAAAAACAAGACATATTTATTCACAAAGTGTTCATTTGGATGTCAGAATAATTCACGTTAAAACAAAACACGTTACAAGAACAGAGCATTTAACGTGGATTCGAACCCACGATCTCTGCATGCTAGTCAGGAGCTCTCACCATCAAGTCACTTAAAACTTAACTCTACAAAGTGGGGTTTAATACCTCAATTTGCTTAACTGTTTCTTTGCTGAAACTCTTCCATAGCAATACATAAAACGACCACTATGTGTCACTGTAGAGACCGCTTTCAAAACGTTTTGATGCTTCGACACATTTGCCTGAACTTTTTCAGTGTTACACTAAGCCTCACTCTGCTCACCACTACGGAAATCTAGAGGTGTATTCGAGGTCACAGGCAATAATGTTGAATACATGAGGCAAACAACAAAAAACAGTAAACAAGACAAGGGTCAATGAACACAGAAAGACTAGACACAGGAAAACGCTTCGTAATGCTAACAGTGAACAAGACTCAGCCAAGTTTGTGAGAATGTGAGGTGCATAAATAAAATCCAAGTGATGAGGCAATCATGAACTTCAGCTGTGTGTGTCAGTGTCTGAATGATTGTCAGCTGTGGCACGAATGATGAGCGCAAAGACTTCAGGGAGTTGTAGTTCGTAGTGGCACATGTGTAGTTCTCTTCAGCGATCTGCACAAGCTAGACAATACCGTGACAGTTATTCCTTGTACAGGTGCAGTAAAAATGGAGGTCCCAGTCACAGAAAAACAGTTAAACTTATACAAGTATAAACAATATATGCATATATCAGTGTAATATGTCACCATAAAACTGCCTATTATTTATGTAATAATATTACCACTAATGATAACAACAACAATAATAATAATAATAATAATAATAATAATAATAATAATAATAATAATAATAATAATAATAATAATAATATTATCATTATTATTATTATTATTATGTTTTCTTGTTGGCTTAGTCCCTTTATTAATCATAGGTCGCCACAGCGGAATGAACCGCCAACTTATCTAGCATATGTTTTACACAGTGGATGCTTCCAGCTGCAACTCATCACTGGGAAACACCCATACACTCTTATTCACAAACATACACTATGGACAATTTAGCTTACCCAATTCACCTATACCACATGTGTGTGGACTGTGGGGGAAACCGGAGCACCCAGAGGAAACCCTCGCGAACATGGGGAGAACATGCAAAATCCACACAGAAATGCTCACTGACGCAGCAGGGACAGCGCCACCCTTTGTTTATATATTTATTTATTCACATGATAATATTATATCGAAATATAATACATCATACAATCATATTGACCAATAACAAACCACAACCATCCAATCCTTACAACACAAACTGTGGCCCCGCCCTATTTTTTTTATCTTTTTCTTACTGAAGAGTTAGTTTCACTTACATATGCTGCACAACACAATAGAGAAGAAAAGGCTACACTTCTGTTTCCTGCAGACTTTAATGCAGTGTCCAAACAAAACATCAAGAGTGTCGAGAAAGGTCATAAATGTGTTTTGATCCGACTGCGCTACTGTATTGTACACAGCACTATGTCTTCTCCATCCTAATGGTGGTCAGGTATGAGACCTAAAGGGTGAGGAAGAGACGTGAGTGAATGCACAATGGAGCAGAGGGTGAGCTGGGAATGTCAACGGCTCTTCGCAGCGCTGAACAGCATGATTAAACAGGTCAGGCAGCGAGCTGGACTGATTCGTTCTGTGTGTGTGTGTCTGTGTGTGTATAATAAGACTGAGAGTGTGAGCCAGCGCATGTTTTTACAGCTCAGGATGACGGCAGCAGGCTTGCTTTGACTGATGCAGGACCGTTATGATTGACAGGAGTTTATCAGGCAAGAAGCACTACAGTTTGCTATTGCGTATCTTTCTTTTTCGGCATGTGACTACTGTGTTTCAAATTATGGACTGCCCTACTGGTTTTTGGGCCTGCAAATAGCCCACATAAATTGGGACAGCTAAGAAAGAGGGATGTTTAGCCTTTTTTTTCTACTATCCATCATGAAAATATGGGACTCTATTTAAATGAGCTAGGCGCAAAGTCTAAAGTGCATGGCGCAAAAGCATTATCGGTGTGTCCGAATCCACTTTTGCTATTTTAAGGATGGAAAAAATATGCTTTGCCTCCCGGTGCATGGTCTAACAGGGTTGTGCTTATTCTCTTAACGAGTTAAGAGAGGTGTGTTTTGAGCATAACACGCATTAAACCAATCAACGTCTCATCTCCCATTTACTTTAAGAGTTATTTGCTTCGCACCATGGAACATTTGCTATTTACATGGCAGACTTTGTAAGTAGTAAAACTGAATGCGTCACTACTGAGAAAACAGTAAAACAGACCATCTGCAGCGTGAGGATAAAGAATGAGCCTCCTCCATTTGGCCTCTTTACTTTCTCTTTACTTTAATTTTACACTTAACTTTACTCCTTTACTTTCGTGAATAAGGAAACGGTGTTGTACGCACTTCACTGTAGACATCCATTAGCCTAAATAGTATGTTTGTTAAGCGCAAAGATTTGTTTCTAAACTATTTTTAAATTCAGTTCTAATTTCCAGCAAAGAATAAATAAACAATAACAACAAAATGTGGTGTGGAGTTAAGTCCAAACACATATCCTATTCTTATGCCCCATATGGGGATGCATACATCTCCAAAACCTGACAGGTGGACAAATATAAACTTGTTTTTATTCAAACAAATATATATATATATATATATATATATATATATATATATATATATATATATATATATATGCATATAAAAAATAATACTGCTAATAATATTAACATTATACAAATGCAAATAGTCATGAATAAACTGAAAAAAGCCCCCCCGAGAAGAAGAAGGCATGGAGGCAGTGGGTTTTATTTTATGTGTAAAAATTTATACATATTTTTTTTATATATCTGAAGATATTTGTGTATTGCTGTAAATCCTGTGTGCCATAAGTTATGTGTTTAGTCGGTCAATGGTGAAGTCTATTTTAGTTCAAAACAGCAATGCACCATCAAAGCGCCTTAACACACTTCCTTTTTAGACAGGAACACACATGAGACCACAAAGTGGCACATATGGATTTGTTATTTAAATTTGTATATATCATAAAATAATTATATATATATTTGTTGTACTTCACCAATAAAGCAACATTAAACTCAAGTCTGCTTCAAAGTGGTTAAAATTTTAAAGAGCCTATATTGTGAGTTTCTGAAAAGGACCTTCCATGCAGTGTGTCACAGCACTAAGTGAATGAAAACATCCAGCTGAGGTTTAAATCTGAAATTGCACCGTGTTTAGAACTTTTTATTCTTTAAAAATATAATAGTCGACCCAGAGTCTAATAAATTAATCGTGTTGGGTTCGGATCTTTTGCCTGAACGCATCAACATCAAAATGGCACATTACCAAAAATGTAGTGCCGGATCAGGTAAAACGTGAACGTGCCTTTCCCTTCAGATGCTAGCGGAGTGCAGGGGATCACAGGACTGATAATGACATGAAAATGATGATCACTGACGGATGGAGATTCAATTGCTTGGAATAAAGGGTTAAAGTTAATTTTAAATGGTGCATCACAGGATTCGCCGGCTGTTTGCTATTATAGGAAAGAGCAGCAGAGACAATTTCTGTATGTATGGGACTTTGTCAGACTTTGACAGGGACTTATCTGTTGCAGTTCAAATGGACCAGTATCTACTTCCTCATAACATGTAAGTGTAAAAAAGTGTTCAAATTGTGTTCGTTTTCTATAGTTTGCAAAACATGTTTTTTTTGTTTTGTAACTTGTAATCGGTCCACGTGACTTGTAATCATCTACTGTATCTATTATAGATCAGTGCTTATACTGTATCTCTCAGATTAAATCTGTATGGGGCTATTCACATATTGTGTCCAAAAACAAGTTGAACATGAGATGCATGATTCTTCCTTTACCGATTTAAATGAGTTTCTGAACTCGCAATCCTCTGCCGTTTGCTTTTGCTATGCCACCGTCAGCTGTACCTCAAATGCGCGATGAATTTTCAAAAATAGTTAAACTTTTGCCACTGTGTTGATTAATACTGAATGTGTGTTGTTATTATTACTTGGGGCTAGCATTAAGAGTAGTGTAATATGCTGATGTTTAACTACATTGCTTTATTGCATTCCTACATTGGACTCTCGCATACTCTGTGTGCTACTTCATAGCCATGTTGAGCTTTTCTCTCTGTCTCGCTCTGAATCCAGTTGACCAATCACAACAGACTGGGTCATTGGACCAATTAGCACAGATTAGCCTTGCGGAAAGGAGGGGTTTGGGAACAAATGAATCGCTGAACGACTCATATGGGAGTCGTTGGGATAATTAGGTAAAAATAAGTGCATATTATAAGACAATGAAAGGGTTTTCTGACCTTGCATGCATATCAGCCTGTTGTTGGAGACCCCCAGAACCAAAATATGACCTTTTATAATACATAATAGGGGCTCTTTAAGTTTAACATTTATTTTCAGATCTATCTACTGTAAAAAATGAGTGAATACTATTTTTGTGTAGTTTTTGTAGTCATGTACAATCTGATGATATCATTTTTTATTAAAATTTACTTTTAATGTTTGATGAATAAACTGGGGGCAGCATGGTGGCACAGTGGGTAGTATAATCGCCACACAGCAAGGAGGTTGCTGGTTCAAACCCCAGCTGGGTAAGTTGGCATTTCTGTGAGTCTGTTTGTTCTCCTCGTGGGTTTCCTCAGGTTGCTCTGGTTTCCCCCACAGTCCTAAGACATGCGGTATAGGTGAATTGGGTAAGCTAAATTGGCTGTAGTGTATGTGAGTGTGTGCAAGCGTAAAACGTATTGGATAAGTTGGCGGTTCATTCCGCTGTGGTGACCCCTGATTAATAAAGGGACTAAGCTGAAATCAATGAATGAATGAATAAACTGAGAAGGTACATAATTGAGCCAGTTTTTTTAACTCTACTGATTGTTTACAACCTAACATAATTTACTCTCCTAATTCACGCAAAACATAATGGTGTTTAGGGAAATATATGTATACATGGAAATTTAGGCTCATTAACCAACATCTGCTTCCATCGGCTTCAACTGATTACATTCGCATGCAGGTGTCCTCCCACAAAGCAGTGCTTTTCAAACAAACACAGCCATCACAATGAAATGCACACAGGGTGAAGCCGTTTAATGGGAGCTGTGGAGAGTTTACATTTCACTATCTGCATTCATTAACAGCGCACTTCATCATTTTTACATACATTATCATTTATGAAGAGGAGTTGCTTCTGAAGACGTGGGTCATGTAATGCTCTCATAAAACAGACTCTGTACAGCAAAACTGTGACCGCAGCAGATAACGAATGGTCACAGTGAAACCACAACCCTCTATTTCACTTAACTAAACTAATAAATGTCGGTAAACACTCGACCTTACATTAAATACAATCATACGCAAGCTGGTTCCGCTTTTTCCCTAGTCCATAAATCATACATGCTTTTTTTGAAACTCAAAATGTAAACACCCTTTTTCACAATTATGTTTTTATGTAATAAATTCTGGATGATATTATTCTTATCTGAAAATGGTTATGTTATCAGAGCTACTCAGAACTACTGAGACAGTCATTTTGACCATTTCTTCATTCATTTACCTTCTGCTTAGTCTCTATTTCAGAGGTCGCCACAGTGGAATGAACCGCCAACTATTCCACCATATGTTTTACACAGTGGATGCTATTCCAGCCGCAACTTAGTACTGGGAAACACCCATACACACTCATTTACACACACACTCATACACTAGGGCCAATTCAGTTTATTAGCGCATGTCTTTGGACTGTGTGGAAACGGGAGCACCTGGAGGAAACCCACACGAACACGGGGTGAACTGGCGTAGCTAGGACTCGAACCAACTACCTTCATGCTGTGAGGCGATAGTGCTAACCATTAAGCCACCGTGCTGCCCCAACCATTTCTTTACATTAAAATTTAATAACTTTGTTCAAATAAACCCATATAACTATAATGACTATTTCTAAATGTGTGCATATTTTATTGCAACATTGTTATTTTTTTAAAGTTACAAATTATAAAATAGTTTTACCATGAATGACTATAACGCCTATTTTGCCTAGCACCTTTTTTGCTAAGGTTCTGATGGCAAAAATGTAACTTTTCTTCTGACATGTCTTTTAAACTTTCAAAAACAACAGTAAAAAAGAATAAAGATGTTCTCCCACTTGCTGGACAGTCGAACTATGCCAGTACTAATTGTAGGCTACATTACAAAATGTCATGTATTTAGGGTAATGATGACTAAACTATGTTGTAAACCAGTGGTTCTCAACCACATTCCTCTAGGACCACCAGCACTGCATGTTTTGGATGTCTCCTTTGGCTGTCAAACCTAATACAGGTCTTTCAGTCTCTGATAATGATCTGATGATCTGAATCAGGTGTGTTTGGTTAAGGAGATATGGAAAATGTTCAAAGTTGGTGCTCCTCCAGGAACATGGTTGAGAAACACTGATAAAACATTGTAAACTATTTTGTCAGACATTCAAAGCTTAATTCTAAAATCACAATAACGCCCTATTCACACGGGACATCAATGTCAACACTTCCCATTCACTTTTAACGGGTGATGTCAAGTGTTGCCAAACTGAATGGTGGATCCTTCAGCGCTGCGTTGCTTGCTGTCGAAGTTGTGAATTTCTCATTGGCTCTCGATTCATTACGATTTGGACATGTCTAAAATACAGAATCCAGTTCATTACAATTCGTTACATATGTTTGAAAATAAAGCAGTTAACCTGGATCACTACAAGTCAGACATGTATGAAAGAACTCCAAATCGTTGACTTCGAGAACCATTTGCAGTGATCCAGTCTGTTTTATGAACTACTAGATAAAAGCGCTAAATTAAATTGTGGTTCAACTGCTTGAAAAATTTGTTTAAAAATTGTAGATGAAAAAAGATGAGACCTGTTGTGCTCAATACCATCTGAAGATGAAATTGAAACACATCCAGCGTTGCTCTGCTAGACCACCACTAGAAGCCATTTGTGGGATAATCCAGCTAGGATATAACAGGAGCATTGGTGAATCAAAAAAAAATCCTCTACTACAGCAGTCCTGACACATTACGTTGTTTTTTTTTTGAGTAAGAACAAGCAGTAGCAGTGACATTTTCTGCAAATTAGAAGATAAAGTGCATGTAATATGAAAACAAGATCAAAGGGATAGTTCATCCAAAAATGGAATTCTGTGATCATTTACTCGCCCTGTACAACCTTTATGAGATTTTTTCCTCAGTTAAACACAAAAGAAGATAGTTTGAAGAATGAAACCTTAAATCACTGACTTCCATAGTAGGAAAAGGAAATACTATGGAAGTCAATGGTTCTCCCTTTGAATAAATAAATAAATAAATAAACAGAAGAAAGAAACAAAGCTTAGGAACCACTTAAGGGTGAGTAAATAGTGAGTCAAATAATTTTTTTTTGGGTGAATTACCCCTTTAAGAATGATGTGTTCATACACAGTAGGGAAAGTGTGCAGATGACTTAGTAGTACTGCTACAGCTGTGAAGTGTGCATCTGATGGACACTATACTGTCCCATTAAGCCACAGGAGAGGAGTTGTGAATGGAAGTGAAGCAATGTAGCTGACACTGTAGGTCAGTGCAACATGACAACATGGAGAAAGTGGTGTGTGTTCCTGAACCAGTTCCTTTTGAATTCCTCAAGGAAGGTTTTAGAGACTAAACATTTTTTGATGGTTTATTTTAGTGATGTCATGGAAGAACCATTAAGGGTACCCTAAAAAACTTCTCAGTGAACAGTTTTTAAAGGAATAACTTCTTAGTGTGGTAAACATGTTAACAGTTTCAGGAGTTCACGCTTAGACGCTAATAGCAGGTTTGGAATGCTGTCCCAGGAGAGAACCCTGAGCTTAGAGATAATTGAGCCCAGCGTTCCTGCTTAGTCAATAAACATATAAAGGGGTCCGAGATCAGGTAGGTCTCGAGAGCTCCCCCTGGTAAAGGGAGGAAAATGAGGGGAAGGGGTGGAAAGAGGGATTCTTCCAAAATGAAAATAAGGTAGTAGGGTGAATTTGGTCCTTCTGATTGGATTATTTCTGATTATGGATGAGAGACCAGCTGCGATCAATCATATCACATGCTCCTCTCGAAATTAGTTTATAAAACTTTACTTAAAGAAAATATTTTCACTGTAAATATATATATATATATATATATATATATATATATATATATATATATATATATATATATATATATATATATATATATATATATAAACACATAATATAAACACAATGTTTAGTATGTTATTGTTATTTTTTTCTTGAACCAAAACAGGTTTTCTCAGCTCCCTCACACAGCATGCAATATAAGATATCAGATATCCCATCATTACCCAAAACACCTTTGCCTGTTCTTTCTTAGCGGAAGCACCTCCTTTTCACCTCCTTCGACTATCTGTGACTAATGTAAATATTTCAAGCCTCCCACTTTCTGATCATTATCCAATCATCTTTACAACTCTGATTCCAGCTAAGCAAACAGTTTGGAATTATGTATCACTGCTATGCAGATGATACAAAGCTGTATATACCTATCCAAAAAAATAGTTTATGCTTTTGAATGAAGATAAAAGCCGAGTTATTCTTTTTAGTCCTCCACAACATTCTAGCACACTACAGGTATGTACCAATCTCGGTGTGTTAAACTGTTACCTCACCTCTGAAGTTAAAAGCCTTGGGCTTCTACTAGACAGTAGTCGAAAACTTGAAAAACAAATAAGTAAAATAGTAAGTTCAAGTTTTTATCATCTACGGCAACTAGCCAAAGGGCTTTAAATCACTATTTATGCTTTTATTTCCATGCGATCTCCTTCATCTTCTGTTTCTAGACTTCAAATGGTACAAAAAGGCTATACTAAATTGCTTCTTTCTTGGAAACTTTTACTGTTGTTACTATCGTTTTATATTGTTGCTTTTATTGTAGTGTATTGCTGCTTTTTACCTGCTACTGCTATTGTACAGCACCTTGGTCGACCAAAGGTTGTAATTAAGTGTGCTCTAGAAATAAACTTTGACTGGATTTTCTAGGAACAGAGTTAATATCTTGGAACCATCAATACCAATAAGGAAATCTTTTTTAACAATGTAAATATTCCGTTTTTTTTTTTTTTTTTTTGACACAAAATGCATTGGTAATATCCACTTGAACATTTTTAAGCTTTCATATATTATTTTAAATGCCAGTTGTAAACAAGTGTGTCTCCAGAGGTTATAAAAGCTTACCTACTACTTCACGTTTGCAGTCTCAGTGTGTTTATAACAGTGCTCCTGCAAACGATAAAAACTCCAACTCAGAAGCTAGATAAGTGATGATAAAGTCATTGTGTACAGTAGTTTGTTTATAGCTCACATTCTTTTTTTTTTACCTGCGGCTGAATCTATCTAAGATTTCCATTTCATAAAAAGTGTGCTCATTTGAGAGTTACAACGATGGCTTGAAACTATCATAACATAAAAATATCATAACATTTGTTAGTCACAGAGATTTTGCATCACAGTAATACAAAAGCCAGTGGGAAAAACCTATAGGATTCTTGTTGAGGGGAACAGTTTGACATTAATATAGTAAATATATCAGCATTTTAAAACTTAGATTAAAACATAAATCTGTATTTGTTTGTTTTAAGATCCCGACCAATGTTGTTCTTGACCCTTGCAACATTACATATGTACATGTGTGATGACAATAAATTGAATCTAATCTAAAAATATCTAAAAACAAAGCACATTTTTTAAATGAAAACACTGAACTAAGCCATTACATTAGTCACTTTCTCAGTTCTGGATTTCACAAAAATTCACTTACACATGGAAAATGTATTGTACAAAACAAAATTATTTAGCAAATATATATTTTAGTCAGAATTATTGCATTCAGACCTTTTTAGTTTGAAATTTAGCAGATAAACACACGCAGAAGACCACTCGCTGGCAGCAAAATAGAATTATTTGCATGACTTTCTAACATTGGCAGAGGGAGAATATACCTATGAAATGTATAAGTTATGCACTGTATAAACATCTCAAACACAATAAACAGTGCAAGTAGCCCATCAAATCTGATACCCTCATGGTTTTCCTTGGCCAGGGAAAGTTGTTGTCAGTATAAAAGTGAATATGAAACATGGAACATGGCACTCTATCAAATGTGTAATCTACTCAATAAGCACTGAATTACTCAGAGGGAGGGCAGGGGTTATGCAATGTTTAAGAACATCTTGGCCATTCTTTCCCATATAAAAGTAAACGAATGAGAACTGGAGCTTCAAATGTAGTCCATATGACTCATATATTACAATGTATTCCAGGTTTTCTGAAGCCATCACGAAAGTTCACTTAAAAAAATTCCTGCTCCCGTTATGCTGAAAGTTCATGAGACATGGTGTCTGATTCATGAGTGAATCACTCTTTTGAGTCAGATCTGGTTTTAACGAATCCGTCATTCTAGTTCACAAAATCGGACTGAATTATTATTATTAGCGCACAAATTGGACTGATTCAAAACTCACTGACCTAATGACCTGCTCACAACTGGTCACTGGAGGGGGAGATTATCAGTAAAACGAATTGATTTCAGAGAACTTTAAAAATATTGTGGCACATAAATACTACTGAACACCTGTGTAACACTGGTAATATTTGAGCTTCCTCAATCAATTACTGAAAAGAGAGTGAGATAGATAGATATCATGTCATCAATTTGGTTTAATTCAATATCACAATATGCACTGCATCCAACTAAAATTAAAATTTGACTTGAATGTCAACTATGAAAACTCATACTCAAAAATGTCACAGAAAAAAGAAGCAGATTATCTTGACTATTACACCAGAATGAGAGTATAGTTCCTAGTAAGTTACTTATTACAAGTATACAATTTATTTAGTATACAAATATGTTTGCACTTTAAAAGGGAAAATTATCCAAACTCTTTTTTTGATTTTTTAAACAGAATGCTAATAGTCAAATTTGATTCAATGAATTATGCTAAGCTAAACTAAGCTAATAGTGACCCAGCCAGAACAAGAAATCGGCTGAATGGTTACAAAACTAATTCAGGTTAACTGTTTAACTCTAGGAGACTTGTACAATGAAGCTAGCTTTTTGTAGTTAAAGGTGTTAAATGTTTTCATCAAGTGCTTCTTTAATGGTGATTCAATAAATTATGCTAAGCTAAGCTAATAGTGACCTAGACAGAACAAGAAATCAGCTGAATTGTTACAAAACTGGCTCAAGTTAACTGTTTAACTTCAGGAGAATTGTAAAATGAGCCTCTTTCATTGTTAATTATGTTGTTCATTGTTTTCATTGAGTGTTCCTTTATTGATGAAAATTTATATGTATTCACTGAGAGTCAAAACAGTCCTTTATTTTTAGAGAAATGTATATATTTTATAATAGCACACATACATCACATATACATCTATTGATATCTGGAAGATGTATTTATTAAAGCATTTGCTCATCTGCAGCATATCTATTAGCAATGTCCATTTGATTGTATGTTTATAGCATGTATTTAAGATGTATTTAAGATGTTAAGATGTTGTACATGTTTTCCAAACCATACTCTTTTTTAAAAACATGTCCTGCAGATGTATATATGCTGGGACTGATACAAAATCATACATTTTGCACTTTAGGTTAATTATGACACCCCTGTGAATAAAAAATCTGTTTAGACTTTATATTTCTGAAATATGATATATGTTGTTATTTTAATCTGAACTTTAATGTTTGTGTGAACTGGAAGTTGCTGAGACTTTTATTTCAGTGTGTTGATGTACAGTACGTTTAAATGAAATGTATGGGCTGGGGCTTTCTTTCTGCATATCATTCCCTCATAGCAAACTAATGGTAAGAGGGATGCTGTTAAGAATATTATGACTGAAGTCATCTAACGCAGTGGTTCCCAAAGTGGGGGGGTTGGGGGTTGGATGGGATGGGGGGGATGGGTTGCTTTGTGATTTCCAAAAATGTATTTTATTTTATTAAACTATTAGAATTACCATATTTTATCCATAGCCTATGTGAGATAAATATACCAGTTAAGAGTTACATTAAAAAGACAAAGTGCAAATAAAAAGCCATAAGCTTTTCATATTTTTTTTTTATTTATTGGATTGCCACCCCTGGGGTGATTATGTTAGATTAACAACACTGCAATAGCGACAGATGCAGCAGGCTGATTTTACGGTACCAGGTTTCTCACGTCCATTAAAATTACAGGCCAATCTTCTCCAAAATTACACTAAGAATAGACTTGGGTCTATTGGTGTGTGTGTGTGTGTGTGCACCGTTGCATGCAAGGATTGTATATTTATAACCACCTCAGAGAATTTTGGCGGTTGCAAGTCACTGGTATTATTATTTTGGGGTTGAAAAGTTTGGGAACCCCTGATCTAATTGATATCAACAGAGAAGGATCGTTACTCCAAACGGGGAAGAATTGTCAGAATTTGATTGAAGATTACGAAAAATCTTTTTATCTATTGAATTAATTTCCACATATTAATTGTTCACCTAAAGAATAACAATGTGCACTAGCAAAATAAACATGATTTCACCTGAATTTTAATGCTTCCACTGAATCTCCACTGTATTTTTTAAAATGTCATTTTTAATAAATAAATGAAACAACCAGCCAAAACACCAGTACTATTGCTTAGTATTAATTTGCTCTATCCATTTGGTTTTCTTAGCCTCTTTTTCTTTATGAACATTCCTGTCCTCATCAACGTGATCAGTCAACCATCATCATCACGCTGATGTTACAGTCATGCTGGAGCCCGTCTGTTTTTCTCGTTCTGCTTTTCAGCACCAAACAAGAAAAGTAATTTCTGTGCTTTTTTTTCCACTCAATTGCCTCTAACATGCCCTGGGGGAGATGGGCTAAGGCACACTCATACATCAGAGCTAAATATGCCCCATAAATAAACCCTCGAGCCACAATGTCAGCGATTCTACTGTTGCTGCACTTTAAATGCACACAGTTTTCCTGTCTCAGAATGACATGTAGCATGAGGATGCCGACAGCTCAATTACAATAACTCAAACGCCATGTTTCGGTATGATTACACCATTCACCGCATCCTAAATCAAGCAATAATTAATAAAGCGTGCTAACAGCATGACAGAAGAGAACAATTATCCCTCTCAGAACAGGAGGCAGTATTTGGAAGGAATCGCTTTTACGGCGAACGTACACATGATTGCGCACTTAAGTCAGGGCGAAACAACACTTGTTTCAGATGTGCGATTGGAACAGAAGATTACAACTTAATGTTAATGTCTCATTTCCTCTCTCATTGTGTAACATCCAGAAGTGAAGGCAAATTTATTTGTAGAATGCTTTCAACAGTGCACAACACTGTTTCATAGTAAAGAAAAAAAAAAACATAGAGGGCTACAAAAATAAGCAGTGATGTATGTTAATATTTGCAATATATATATAGTTCAGATGCGAAAACCTTCAAGGCCCAATCCCAATTCTATATTTGTACCCCTACCCATTCCCTTTCCCCTTGGCCCTTAAAACCAAGTGTGAAGGGCAAGGGCTTCAAAATGTACCTCTAAGAACTGGGACAGTTATTCCAGTTGCTTTATTTTTAGGTATTTATCTTCAGGAAATCACTGAAGGCATATATTATGTTATCATAATGATCGAATGTGACAATAAGATCGTAACTGTACTGTTTATTTACACCGTGGCCATATTCACCTATGTAAACACACAAAAACAACATTAACATTATAGCAGACACTGTAAAAAGGTCATTTCCAGCCATTAGACTTTTCTGACAGGGTATTCATGTGTCATCGAGTGTCAGGAGTTATTTTTATAGATTATAGATTGCAAAATTTTGCGGTTTTTATTTTAACGTTTTTTTTTTTTTAAGCATGACGGTTAAACATGAACGCCATTATGAATGTATTAAAACATATGCTTATTTGTTGTAAAAATTCGTAATAATGACAAAAAAAATACTAGTTTGTGGATCTCCTTACTTCCGGGTTCACTTAACTAATGTTGTGGGTGGTGTATTCTGGGAAATTTTCTTATCCATTGGTTTTGAGTGTGGTTCTGAAAAATCCTCGTTCGAAAGGGTATTCACCCCTTCCAGTTAGCCCTAAAGAGAATTGGAACACTCCTACCCCTTGACGTGAACGCACAAAACAAGGGGTAGGGGTAAGGGGAAGGGCTAAGGGGTAGAATTGGGATTGGGTCTATATGTCGTCTGAAATTTCCTTTGAAAATGAAAATTTTTATCAACTTCCTTTGTTTATGGTGGGGTATTTAACTTTAAAGACCAGGAAAAAGATGTATTCTTTGGCATAAATTGTACTGAACAAGGAAATTCTGACTTCAACTATATATATATATATATATATATATATATATATATATATATATATATATATATATATATACAGTTGAAGACAGATTTATAAGCCCCCCTGTTTATTTTTTTTTCCACAATTTCTGTTTAACGGAGAGAATTCCCCAATTTCTGTTTAATATATATATATATATATATATATATATATATATATATATATATATATATATATATATATATATGGTTCTGTGGGTTTTTTTCTATCCAAACTCATCTTTATTGTGAATATTTTATTCTTGATTCAAGCCAGGTGACTGGCTGGGCCATTCTACAGCTTGATTTTCTTTTTCTGAAAGCATTTAAAGCAAGAGTTGCCTTGGATGTGTTTTGGATCATTGTCTTGCTGAAATGTCCACCCTGGTTTCATCTTTCTAATGTAAATGTTAGACTGAAGCATTGACTATTAATTTACAATGACGAAGGGCAGAGAGTTGCTAAAGAAAATTTCTGGCCTTTCACTGCTTTTCTACACCTCCCTTTCTTCATGTGTTCATTACTTTTTCCTGTGTCATTTAATTTTATTACACATAACTTCCTTTTGAAAACTATTTAGATTTGTTTTCTTTTCATATATGTTTTTCTTTGTTTGTAACCAACATCTGGTGAAAATGTCAAGTCAACAGCACCTTTCTTCCCCCATTGTATATTTATTTTGTTTTATTTTGTTTACAGTTACTCTAAAAAAATAAATAAATATGGGCTGTTTTAACGGAAGCTTGGGTCAAATATTGAAAAAACCAACAGTTAACAAACATGTAATTTTAATTGTTATCAAAATGTTTGGGTTTGTCCAAAACCCAGCATATCGCATTAGAATACAGTACTAAACGTTTGAAGTGGATCAAAACCTTTCATCAAAGTTTTTTTTTAAACTAATTAACAACACCCATTCTTGACTTAGGACAATTTTGAAATACTTGTATGATCCACTTCAAATTGTGACTACTGTATATCTCTTTATAAGACTATACCCCCTAAATAAACCTGCAAAAGCTAAAATGAACATTTTGGAACAACACAAACAATCATAAATATTTTCTCTACTGTAATACATTGGTTGCAAGCACATACTCAACATTGGCCACAAAACACTTAATTATATCCGATTTGATTTGCATATATTAAGAATACTTCAAGCTCAAATTTAGATTTTAATCTTAAATTGGAAGGTATAAATGTAAAAGAAAAAAAAAAAATGTAATAATTATCTTAGAATGATTTGCCGGGTTGTCAGTGTTCCTTCAGCCACTGGTTTCTGGAGATCACAATTTCAAGATGTCAACCGAAGCGAGACTTTTAAGATTTACAGACGTTTTTGTATAACAAATAAAATTAGAGTGGTATCATTTAAAATTGTTCATCGTATTTATCCTGTAAAACAGGTAATTGCAAAATTTTGTAAAGATGCTGATTTAAAATGTGCTTTCTGTAATGATAAAGAACAGAGTACTGCTCATTTATTTTATGATTGTATTAATACACAATTGTTTTGGTGTGATCTTTTCTTTTTTTGTTAATCAGAGTATGAATATTGCATTGGAATTCAAAGAAAAATATGTTTGTTTTTTTTGAGAATACAGTCGGCTTCAAAATTTGGTATATTGTTAATTTGCTCATTATATATGGTAAATCTTTTATTCATAAATGTAAATGAGCAGTGAAAAAAACAAATTTTACTCACTTAAAATAGAAATAGGTCATTACTTATGTACGATAAAAGAAACAACAAATATCAAAGCAAAAAGAACGGTTAATTATTTAAAAGCTATACATTTTGTCTTTGAATAATTGTATTTTTTTCTTTTCTTTTTATATGTATTTGTTTGATGTCAATATAATGTTATTATCGCCCTTTTATGTTCTGTTTTCTAAAATTGCAAGAAAAAAAAAAAGTATACTTCAGGCCAATAAAATAGTTTAAATTATGCAGCAGCACAAACAACAGCAGTTTTGCAGATCTGCTACAGTACTGTAGCACATAACATCCATGACTTGAGAATTGGAGAAAGCTGGAGATATCATACATCTCTGCCAAACAGATCTACCTGTAAAAATGATCAATACTTTATCAGCCAGGGATTTCCATCTCCATTCCACATGGTGCTGGTCAGCCAATAGACAGAGGTTATATCCCAGAAGCCATTGTCAACTGTGTCCCCTGTCATTTGTCATCATTTGTTCTTGTTTGTGCTTGCTTGTTCAGTCCGGCCTAATTTAAAGACTTAACATGCATAGATCGACCCCTGGAATCTCACTGAAGATATGCAGTTAACCTGCTCACCCATGTAAACGGCAAAAGTGTGCTACGCTATATGCGCTTCTGCTAGCATGTCAATTATGTTAGGGAAACACAAAAGTGTACACATGACGAGACCTGAATAATTCCCTGAAACAAAAGGTTCTTTCTCACTTTGATAAGTGTTGCTCTTAAAGTGTTTGCTGCATCACCATAGCTACTAAACAGAGGAAAGAACACACTGTACTCGAGCACTGGACAAACCACCACATCAAACAATTGTGGCTGGATATATATATATATATATATATATATATATATATATATATATATATATATATATATATATATATATATATATATGACCATGTTATTATATATGACCAACAATTTTGAATTACATATCTTTACATACCTTTACCTGTACATACCTTTATACTATATGTGATCCCGGACCAGAAAATTTGTCTTTATTCCCACAGTTATATTTGAGGAAAAAGACAAAAATGCACTGCATTAGTCCAAATTATTATTTTTTTGTTTTGTTTTATGGCAAAAAACAGAATTAAAAATCAAAATCACATTTATGATGAGTAATATGCATTGCTAAGCACTTCTTTTGGACAACTTTCAAGTCGATTTTCTCAATATTTAGATTAAACCCTTAAATTAGATGTTCAAATAGTTGTATCTTAGCCAAATAGTGTCCTGTCACAACAAACCAACCATCAATGGAAAGCTTATGTATTCAGGTGTTTAATTTCCAAAAAGGACCATTATGACTAGTTTTGTGGTACAATATGCTGTACTATATTATCATATTCCAAAGTATATGCAATATAGTCTACAAGATAGCATGCAAATTAGGCAAGAACCTGTATTTCAAAAGCTGCAAGGTCAAAGTGTAAGCCTAAATGTTAAATGAAACATGGCAAAATAGACCTGTTAAATTATTCATGTAAATTCCAGAGCGATGAGCAGCAAAGTCAGGCATGACGAGGGGATCATGGATGGATGCCATGTGCTCAGCACATCCCATAAGAGAGATCTACATCCGCCTGTCAATTTTTATTATCATTTATGAAGCACAACAAGCTGATTCAGCACAGGACAGCCTATATAAAACCACCGAGCCTCAACACTTCTCTGTATACTGTAGCTTTTCTTCAGCAGGCATCCCACTGAGCTGTTCAAATGGACAGGAAGCTTACTGTTTCTGAAAGACGTCAATGCGTTTCTTTTTTGGCCTTTTTCATGAATGATCACAGACCCCGGGTCACGTTCACAGAGACCCCCCTACAATGTTCTTCCCCCATGGGGCGTCAAGAGTGAAAATGATCGATATATCTGCAGCCAAGAGGACGAATCCATTGAGAGCAAACCGCCCAGCTGTTACCGGGGAGGAGACAGCTGAAAGTTATTGAGATGGAAAAAATAAAATAAAATTACACTGTATGTGTGTGAATGCCAGAATGAGAGAGCAAGGTATAGAGAGAGAAAGAGAGAAAGAGAGAGAGCTGATGTAGTGATGTACAGGTAAGTGAACGCTGGGCTGGTGCATTGCAGGTGAGATTGAGCTCTGCAGTGTTTTGCAGATGACCCTTCTCAACACACACACACTCACAAGGACATATACAAACTCACTATAGGACACGTATACATAAATACTGAGAAGGGCACGCATATGCACATACTTTAATATGAGCATCGTAGTCAGTACTAGTAAAACACATCTCTTTATTTTACAGTCGCATTGTTTATTTCCATTTCTGTGTTGTTTTGTGGTCTGTTGGTGATTTTACAACCAGATGTTTATTGCATAGACTATAGTTCTTTGACAACTTAGTCTTTTTGGTCACGCTTTAGTTTTAAGGTACAAATCTCGCTAGTATTATATTGTTAATTAACTATGATGATGGTCACACTTTATTTGAATGTATAATTCATGCTATTAACAAACCATTAGTAAATATTTTCAACTCATTTAACTACTAATGAGCTGCTTATTAATAGTTAAAGTAGTAGTTGGGTTTAGGTATTGGGCAGGATTAAAGATGTAAAATAAGATCATACTTTATTAGTGCTAATAAATAGTTAATATTTTAATATTAGGCAGGTAATAAGTCAGTAGTTAATGGTGTATAGTTTTACTTAAACTGAAGTGTTACCATGATGTTTTTTGCCTCAATATACTCCTTATTTCCTGCTTATTAATAGCTATTTAGATAGTAGTTAGGTTTGGGGGTAGAAACAGATTATGTACAGTTTTTCACTGATCGATAGTGCATATAATTCTTTTGCATGTTGACTTATTTTTAATTGTTATTATGTCAGAACCTGCTGATGTGCTGTGTGAGTCCACAGAAAATTTCCCCTTGAGGGACAATAAAGTATACAAACAAACAAACAAACAAACATTATTAAAAGCCAATATCTCAATAATAAACAGCTAAAAAGCCACTAGTTATTAGTTGAATTGGTACTTAAAGTAGTACTTAATTCATTCATTCGTTCATTTTCCTTCGACTTAGTCCCTTACTTATCAGGGGTCACCACAGAGGAATGAACCTCCAACTATTCCGGCATTTGTTTTACACAGCAGATGCCCTTCTAGTATGGAAGGTGATTCCTGTCAATTTTAAATAAATCAAATAAACATTGGAAATTAAAATAAAAACCAGATTAACAATTTCATTGTAAAACATTCTTCGCTAAATCGCTATTAAATCGTTTCATTTTTATTTTCACTGTGACAATACATCGTCCCTGTCAAATCAATAAATAAAAGTTGCCAATTTAACATTTTATTTTCACTGCATTTCCGCGTCAAGACAAGCCAAACTGAAAAATAAAATGCAAATACAATTTTTACAAAGCTTGTTATTAATCTTTACACTATAATAGTGACATCATTCAAATTAAAATGTAAATTTAAGTTTTTTTTTATGGACACTTTTATTTCAGTTTTCATTTTCAACGCCAACCTGTATGCAAAGCCTATGCTAATCAGTGGGAGGGGCGTATTCAAATGACGTTGAGTGTTTTCAGAGGGCGAGGGCAGAAGCGCGGTTTTGATGGATGGGACAGCGTGAGTTACTAATGTATATAACAGAAGTAAAATGGCAGAAACTGTTAGTCAGCTTTTACGTGAAGCAGCTGCTGCATTGGTACAGCAAGAGGAACAAGGGAAACAGGATAGCCAACTGTCAAACATTTGCCACACAGCAGTCCCCCAGCAATCACAGGCTTCTTTGGTGGCCAGAAAAATTGTGCAGTGTAAGTACGGTAGGTCTTGTGATGAATTTGTAAAGTATACAGTATTAGGTCTTGTGACATTAACAACTTGTTTGTACTAAAATCTTTGAAAGAAAGCTAAATTACAGTAGCTCGGTAAAGTTGGTTTTATATTTAATATTCACCGGACATTTGCACTTGCAATTTTAGGGATCATCTGTGAATTACATTGACAGAACTAAAACGAAATTCAAAAACAGCAGCTCCATTTTCGGGCCACAATCCAGTACTGGGAAATAAAGTGGTGTTTTTTTCATGATCAACATTGTCACTTGTTGTTTTCCTAAAATACTTTAAGGGTAAAAGTCATGTGTAAAACCTAATATGTTACAAAAAAGACATAAAATAAATTTAAGAAATGTTTTCCTTGGAAAATATAATGTCCAATCTGACATTGAATGATTTATTTGTGTGTGTATGTGTGTGTGCATGCATGTGGGTTTCCCAATATCTCAAAATGCTGAAATGCAAAATTAATTAAATGCAATATACATATAACTCCATGGATATTTTGATAATAACTCTTATAAGTTTGACCAAAAAACAGATAAATTGTCTTTCACGCATATGATCACACCGGTGTGATCAGCCTTGGCTGGTCCCTCAATTGACTTCTGATGTTCCACAAGGTTCAATTTTGGCCCTGTTTTATTTTTATTACACATGTTGACATTAGGTCAATCATGATAAATCATCTGTATGCTGACAATGTTCAAATCTATCTCCCTGTTGCTTCAGACTCTTCAGGTACACTAAACTCTCTGCAAGGATGTTTATTTGATATCAAACTTTGGCTGTCACAGAACTTTCTTTCTCTGAATGAAGACAAAACAGAATGTATTGGAATTTGTAAATGTAAAACAGAATTTGTTTGGCAATTATAACCCGCTAATGAGTTACCCTTAAATTATCTTAGCTTTTCCCCACATTTTAGCCATGTAGTTAAAAATTTGGGAGTGAACTTGGACATTAGTTTAAAATTTGATAAACCAGCCTGATCTCACGAGAAAACGTAAATATCACGTGTGGATGAAATTCGTATGAAATTGTACGATTTTAAAAAGGAGGCATGGCACCTAATCCCACCTCTAAACCTTACCGTCATTGGGGGATGAGCAAATCATACTAAATCGTACGAATTAGATCATATGAATTCATACGAATTAGCCACTAAATCAAAAAGTGACGAATTGCCGTGAGACTGTGTTGGATAAACAGGTAAATTCACTGATCAAGGCTAGCTTTTTTCAGCTTCGACTTTTTGCCAAAGTCAAGCTATTTCTGAGCCAGAAAAAGCCATTCAGGCTTTTATCAGCTCTCATCTGGACTATTGCAATGCACTTTGGGCCTGTTTCAGTAAGGAAGTTCAACCAACTCGGAGTTTAAACTTGAACTCTGAGTTGATTTACCGAGAGATTAAAAAGAGAGTTTTCGGTTTCAGAATAGCGGACCTGAGTTAGGTCAATCAACTTTGAGCAGAACAACTCAGAGTTAAGCACGGACACCGCAACTATGAAAAGGCATTATCAATGGAGTGCAGATATTGCGAGTCACTGGCAACATCTTAAAAAAGAGATCACCATTTTTTTCTCAAGCTGAACTTGATGTGTTCATGCAAATTTATAGCAAATATGACCATATATTTAAAAAAGCAACACCACTGCATTAGTGAAACTGAGACAGTTAGCGTGGGAAAACAGCTGCTTAAGTTAATGCGGAATTTTACATTTAAAGTATTTAAATATTTAAGTATAATAAAATAAGTAATGTAATGTGTGAAATTTTTACACACAATCCCACTTTTATACTCGTTGATCAGTTTTAATAGATTTAAAAGTGCACTAGTGTATCTGCTTTTTTTATTGATCAAGTGATAGAGGTTGATATGACATTTAGAATGTAAGCAGAACTAAAAATTGTTTTTAGAACAAATAATAATCCCATTAATCTAGTTACAGTACATGTCCCTGTCGAAGGTCAGTAAATTTAAGATAATTATTTATTTAAAAAGGACAAGCCATTCTCGTACGTGACTTTGTTCTTTGTGTGACTGAAATGTAGGCAATAGCTATGTTTCGATCCAAATATATTAATTAAATTTATGTGCAAAACTGGAATAACGCATAAAAGATGTGCGAATAAAGCAGCGTTTCCATCCAACAAATGTAGAAGAAGCTGCATCAGTCTTTTCTTTTTATTAATAAATGTACTTGCGCCTCAGAAGACAATACTAATACTGAACGCGTGGTGGCGTTTGAAGCCATGAGACGCGGAGAACAAACGCTCTTGACACGCTCCAGACGCTCTGGAGGTCATTAATATAATAACATTAATACTGAAATGGTTAAAGTGTTTTAGAATGAATGACCAAAACAACATTTCAGATGTGTTACAGTGTGCTTAGCCTGCTGGTTTGTCTATTCACACACATTTTCATCATCATGTATTCTCTTATAACAAAGTATTTTTAATGCGCATACTGTATTAAAAAAAGATTTAAAAGATATGTGCATAATGACATTTCCGTCAATCGTTTTCATGCGCATCTCCAAAATGAGCATAAAATAGGTGGGTTGAAATGTAAGGCTAAGGCTAAAAATACCGCTTCGTCTTTAAAAAAGGGGAGGAGACTGACAGAAACTCAGAGTTTAGAGAATAAAACCTGCTCCTGACCAGGTTAGGTTCACAGAGTAAGTTACCACAGTAACTGACACTGAGTTAAAGTTAGTTCTCTTTCAGAAATGAGCTTGACTTAACCTGCTTTCTCGATTTTAACAAACATACCATTTTGAAATGGAAAACTCAGAGTTTCTCTCATTTCAGGGTTAAAATACTCTAAGTTTTCACTTAACCTCCTTTCTGAAACTGGCCCTTTATATCAGAATTAACGAAACCTTGTTTCATTGGTTGCAGCTGGTGCAAAATGCTGCTGCTCGCATGCTGACGAATAGTCGCAAACGTGAGCACATCACACCTGTTCTTTACTCTCTTCACTGGCTCTATGTTAAGTTCAGAATTGATTTTAAACTACTTTTGTTTGTTTTTAATGCAGCTAATGGTCTTGCACCTTCATATTTATGAGAGATTTTAAAGGTCCATAAACCAAACATGGTCCTACAATCAGCAGGTCAGTTGTTGCTGGAGGGCCCCAGATCCAGGTACAAACAATGGGGTGATCGTTCATTTTCAGTGACAGGTCCAAAACAGTGCAACACCCTGCCTTTAGTACTTTGCATCATTACAGATGTGGCACTGTTTAAAGCTAAACTTAAAACCTATTTATTTACAATTGCTTTTGATATATTATTATATATAAAGCACTTTGGGCAGCCTCCTGGTTGTAATAAGGTGCAATATGAATAAAGTTTAATTGAGTTTGATTGATTGAATTGACGATCACACCAGTGTGATTAGAATGTTTAGAGCGCTAAATATAAACAACTAACAAAACTGTATACAAAATCAATGAATACATGAAATAATACAACACGAATAATACAACAAATTTTACATGATGGACAAAATTATGAATAATTAAACAAATACATGAACAAATACATGAATAATACGTTTGTACTTCATTCATTAAATTTTACAAGAATTCATTCTAACCTTATGTCAGTGTTATTGTACATGAAATACACAGAAGCAAAGCAACATAAAAGCCTTGCTCATATCTAAATCAATTAGATTACGTGGCATTCAATTCCTAAATACATTAAGCCCCTGTCTTCACTTCCTAAATCAATCAACAGCCTTGACTTCCAGCCAATCAGATTCTCCTTATCAGTTCTGACCAAATACGGTCTTCACCACATCACAGCTATGCTTCAAGAACACAAGAGCACAAAAAGTATAAAATTACAGCATTTAGTCAGACCAGCAGAGACATTTTATGGTGGCTACAGTCACAGGTTCATTTCTCAGAGGGCTTACTAATTTATTCATGTTCATCATTATTTTGGCTTAACTCAAATGAAGAGGACCAAAAAAGTATGCTGCTATAGCACTGATCAAAGCTATACATCAGATCAGCTTCAGCTCCATTCCTGCTGCTTCTCCGGTGTTCCTCAGTTCATATTAAGACTGCATCAGGCACTGTAAATATTTGATGGTGTGGAGCGAAGAACGAGGAGGGAGAGTGGGTGTGAAATAAATCTGTTTTCTTCCCCTCTTTCGCTTTCTACCTCCCTTTGTCTTCCTACACTTACTTCAGGCCTTTTTTCTCCTTCCTACAATCTCTCATTGTTCTCATCCAGTATTTAAATTCCATATCGACTTTTACTCGTGTTTTCTGCGCCATAAAGCATTGTGATGTATGATACATCACACCTTTCATTATCACAGCACAACAAGTCTGATCCAGGCTTTCAACCTATTCATTACCAAACTAACCGATCCTTGTCTAAAACAAGCCGCCATTTGATCTGTGTGCTGGCATTTCACATCCACCACCACAAAAGCACTATTAAAAAAAAAACAACAACAAAAAGCTGTCAAGAATGCAGCGGGAACAACGTAATGTTTGGTGTTGGCTCCTGGCGAGAGGGTCATTTGAGGCTTTCAGAGTTGTACATGAGAGAGTGACTCAGGCCATTAATGGACTGTGGACGCGCGGATTTGATAGGGGTCATTACGGAGTAACGTCGGTAAGTGGCCGTTAGAAGAGCAGGACAACTGCGAGAGGTGTATATGAGAGAATTGTGTAGGGTCATGATGATGGGAGGAAAGATTCGGCTGCTTTATTAAAAGAACAAGCAACCCTGTTTGACTATTGTAATTATCAGGTCATTTCCAGCTGAGGCTCGGTCTCTCGTTTTAATGTCAGAAACAAAAACCTCTCATCAGATCAATGCAGTCTGTTCTCTGGCTGCCTGATGCTTGATTTGTTGAGCTACACAGCTATAGGAGCTATAGGAGCAAAACAGGGTTTTCAAAAGTGCAATACTCCAAATACACTTTGCGTTACTCCAAATACACGCTATGATTACATTCAATTTTCAGTTTACATTAGCCTAACGGCAACTATAGTAGCTGATGTTCATAGTTGCCATTATCCTTTTAGAAATATTTTTCTACATGGTATCCATGTTTAATTTCTCAATGATATGCAAGCAAATATCCAAATAAAAGGTTTTAAGAAATAAATAAAAAACGGATTTGATTTCCTTTCTGTAACATGAGGCGTTCACCTTCCTACCTTTAATTCCAGGATGCAATTAAAATTGAAACGAAATAGTTTTTTGTATACTTTATCAAAAGTTCAAGCAGCTACTATTGCATGTAGTGCAAGTAGAGTAAAAGTATCTGTTGTAAATATTACTCAAAGTATGAGTAAAAAGTAGACCTTTCAAAAGTACTCAAAAGTAGTGAATATTACACTGGATTAAGTTGATGCGTTTACATGCAGTTTGTGCAGGGATATGTACTGTAAACGTAACTTTCTGGAGTGCATTTAGGGATCTTCCTATATTTCCTCCTTTCTTTCTTCCATTGTTTGTTCTGTCCTTACTTCATTCATTAGTTTGTTTGTTCGTCCTTCCTGGAATCCTTTCTTCATTAATTTAGTTCTTCCTTCTTCATTAGTTCGCTCCTTCCTCCTTTGTTTGGTCCTTACTTCCACTCTATCTCCGGCCCTTTCATCAATCTGCTCTTCCTTATATTCTTCATTGGTTCCATTTAGTGATTGTTTAAGGCTGTTTGCCTCATCATACAGTCGACATCCTTCATTTTCTCATCAGTGACATGCAGTCTCTGGGTCATAGTGTGTAAAGATTTTGAACATCTTCTTGGACACTTTTAATGCTTCCAAAAGGTTTTCAGAGGTTGCAAAGCGCCCATGTCTTGAGGTTGTTCAGTATCAAGAAATTTACTTTCGATGTGTGATTTGATTGGACAGGAATCACCGGACAGATTTTTTTACTTTAGCCAATCACCATAGACAAGAAAGAAATAGTGACTGCAGGTTTAAGGAAAGTAGTGGAGTAAAAGTACAGATACTTCACTAAAAATGTACTCAAGGGAAAGTAAAAGCACACGTCTCTGAAACTACTTAGTAAATTACAATTCCTGAGAAACACTACTCAATTACAGTAATTTGAGTATTTGTCATTTGTTGCTACTGCTCAGTAATATGGTCCTTCCTTTATTCACTAGTTCGCTCCTTCCTTCCTTTGTTCGCTCCTAGCTTCCATTCCTTCTTCATACCTTTCTTTAATCTGCTCTCGATTTCAGTCATCACACAGTCGACATCCTTCATTTCTTATCAGTGACATGCAGTCTATAAACATTTCAAGGGAGTTTCAAGGGAAAGTAAAAGTACACATTTTTAAAAGTAGTAAGTTACAATTCCTGTGAAACACTACTAAATTACAGTAATTTAAGTATTTGTCATTTGTTACTACTGCTTGTAAGTACATAAATCATAGAGAATTAGGAAATAGTGTGTTAATAAGTTAATAAATGAAGGTTATTTGTCTTGTTTAATGTTTTTTTTTCCTCTTTCATAAAACCCCATTTAAAATGACCCCTTTAACTGATATCTTTACTTTAAATGACACTTTGATACAAAGAAAAATCTTCAGAATAAAATAAATCCCATTCTGTAAAAATAACAACTAAAATGACTAGGTAGCAACAGTAGCACTGAATCATAAAAAAAATCATGTTGAGTCAACTTCAAATTAACAAAAGTTAGCAAGGGCAGTAATCAACAACTGTAATGAAAGAAAAATGTAGCTGTTGACAGCTGCCTAAGACCAAATAACTAACTAACTAAATAAAAATCAATAATATTGAAAAGCCATGTTTACTCTTGAAATTCTCAGGTAGAGACCAGAGACAACAATAATGAACAATTGAATTGTACATAAAAAATATAGGTAGCAACCACAACATTTCAATTAACTCTCTCTCAATAAAAAAGATGTGTTGATTGCATTCAACGGATAGTAAACAAGTTAAAGCATACTAGTTTCAAACATGTTTAGATTTATTTTTTTTTAAATAAAAAATAAAACCCAGTGTCAAGTCAACGTCAATGTCCAACTTCCAACATAAAATCAACAAATCAACATCAAATCAACATGTTATGATGTTACAGCTTGACGTTGTGTGGATGTTACCACTAAGATGTCTATCAGACAATGGATTTTGGTTGCTCTACTTGACAAATAAATGTCAGTATTTGACGACAATATGTTGTTGGATTAAGACGTTGGATTTTGGTTACTTTCCAACACAACCTAAAATCAACCAAATATCAACATTATCATTATTGGCCATCAAAATAATTATTGTCCTAGACATTGGCTAGACAATAAATTGTAGTCACCTGACATTACAACTGAAATCCAACCTAATTTATTATGTGCCTGTTGGGAACAACATTTAACAATTGAATTAATGACTGAATTAACTCACTAAAATTCAGGTAGCAATAACTTATGCCATGTTTAAATGCACATCATAGATGCAAAGATATGAACCTTCACACAATAATGTTGACTTTACTAAGGGGAAAAACAACCAGCACAAACTCATAACAAACATATCTGAATTCATTCATTTTCTTTTCGACTAAGTCGCTTTATTAATCACTGGTTGCCACAGCGTAATGAACTGCCTACTTATCCAGAATATGTTTTACGCAGCAGATGCCCTTCTAGCTGCAACCCAACACTGGGAAACACCCACACCCTCCTACATTCACACACATACACTACGGCCAATTTAGCTTATTCAATTCAGCTATAGAGCATGTCTTTGGACTGTGGGGGAAACCAAAACACCCGGAGGAAACTCACAAGAACACAGGGAGAATATGCAAACTCCACACAGAAATTCCAACTGACCCAGCCGGGGGTCAAACCAGCGACCTTCTTTCTGTGAGGTGATCATGATACCCACTGCACCACCATGACGCCCACATAACTGAATACTTTATTTAAAAAATAAATAACTAAAGCAAACTATTGTGACTTGTGCCACCACACTCATAAAGTAAATTGCTTATGATTATGGGATAAGGCCAAATAACTCTCCAGAAAACGTTAATTATGAGAGGACCTGGCAACATCACAACAGAATGCTCTGTAAAGCAGTCTCGCAAACATAAGCAAATTATGACAAGTCTATCTACAGAGGTTTAGCTAAAATTGCAGACCACAAGTTTTTGGTCACTGTAATGTTAATCTGATCAAAGAAGTAACACCAAACCTGTAAAAAATGCCATGGGTACTGCCAGAGCCTAATTTGAGCTGAAACAAGCATGATCCAGAAAAAAAAGAGAAAAAAGCATTACAAAATATTCCTTTAAAAAGAAAAGAGGATGCATTGAACACCCTGTTCTGATGATGCAAGAGGTGCAACTATGGCAGCTGAGAAACTTTTTGGAAGAATCAATGGAGCCTGATGAAATCAGTAAAATAATAAATGTTTGACTTCATAATATGTTCGATGTTATAGTCACTGCTTTTGCCATTCAGAATAAAAGTCAAAAGATATTACTTGGACCCACTGTGTAAGCTGTCTTTTTAACACTGATTGATTGCCAATTGGACAGATTTTTTCATACACCAAAAAAAAAAAAAAAACCATGTTGCACAACATTGTGCACAATTATGACCTTGAATGTGCTCCAGATCTGGTAAATTCCCTACTCATTTAATACCAATGTAAGAGACATGTACAGTACTGAATCACAGCTTGCATGTATTTCATGCTAAAGCATATGTTTTGATAAAAATGGAAATTAATTGAAGAAAAGTAAGAAGTTAGATGTACATGTTTTCCATGACAGACCCCCCCCCCCCCCCCCACGATAACAAACTACTTCTGTGCCAGTATTTTGCACAGTCAGATCCAGTTTGTTTCAGATGATGTTAGCAGACAGCAGATTAAGTTGTATAGTGTGTGGTGTCTAAAGATTATAGCTGAAATTCAAGAACCAGGCATTGACAGCCTTTTTCATGAAGATTTTTTTTTAGTGTTTAATATTTTAGGCGGCAGTAAATGCTTCCCTAAAGGAGAAATGGGGTGGAAAAAAGATGGGCAAAAAAAGATGGGCTTCGCTCGCTGTATTTCTTAATGAAACTGGTACACTAAGCTTATTTTTACTGAAATCACTTCAGATTATTGACATATAATAAGAATTATCTGATTAATTCAGATAATTGACAGTTAATTCAGATTATTTAACCGTTAACTGACAGTACAGCTTTGTCCTCGGTAATAGTATCTGTTAAAACATTAAAAAATAACAGTGAGAGAGAGACAGAGAATGATAACTGTGCATTCACACCGAAAGCGGCAAAGGACTAAGTCATTCATTTTCAATGGGAGCAAGCGGTGATAGGCGACGAGTAGTTGCGCAGTGTGTCTTCGCTGGTGAGGGCGTCAAGGAGAGTAAAAATCAAGTCAACTTTATAATAATGAGCTATGACGCAGTTTGTCAGGAAGGAAACTTCGCTGAAGTTCATCGCTGAGGATTCCAGGGAACACAGTCCTGTGAACTTTGATTCCAGCGACAGTTGTTTCTAAGGGTTTGATTATTACTTTTACCTAATTTCCAATTATTTAAGATATTTTCTTATAGTGACTTACATAAAAAAAAAATTACTGACGAGTTGATGTGCATTAATGTAGCGAACCTTGACGCTCTCGCCACCTTCGACATGAACACACAGTAAGTTTTACCATATTAAGAACCGAACAAGATAAACGTTATTCAATACAAGTAGCTAATATAAAACTATTAAATAAAATACAAATTATGACGTTTGCTCAAGCACAAAACTAAACCTCTCAAACTACTGAACTTGCTCAGAGGCCGTTGTATTCTCTGTGTTGTAGACCTACACAGACATGCGTTTGCAACAGGTCGCCAACAGGGACAGCTACAAAGTTGCTGCTAATGTGAATGAGGCATAACTCAAGAGTGGTCTAGGATAGTGTTTGACTTATGTAACAGAATTTCACCAGTTATGATTAGCCAGTCTTTAAGAGAATACTCCATTACCTCTCCCACCTCTAAATGGTTGCCAAATCAGCTATTCTGATTCGTTCTGAAACCTCACAATTTACAAATTAATCATTTTTTTTTAACTACAGAGTCAATTGTCACAATTTCAGGCCTGTGTTTTGATCCACTGATGTGTTTTCCACTTCAGAATCTTCACAGTGTTTACATATGGCTAGAAAAACCATGATTGTAAACTTCCCATGCCAATCATTCTGTCAACTGGGCTAGTATAAGCTGAAACGTGAAACTTGTCTTCCATTATTCCATTATGTGATAATCAAAATAAAATCAACCATGAGAGTGTTAATTAGTGAAATCAAAATGGAAATCAAGATGGATTTCACGGCACATTGTTGATTTCACATTAATGATGTCGATAATTGTGTAGCTGACATGTTTCGTTTGCTGTGACAGGGCTGCGTATCCATGTTTGCCATGGCTCACATATTTCATCTCCTATAAAAAAAAAGAAGATAGGATAATCAATACTAATAAATCTCGCTGCATGTATGAGTGGATACACAGGGATGAATGAATCCACACAAGTCATCAAAAACAGCACACCGGAGCTCACAGAGCTAAAGGGTCAGTCGATAAAGATTAAGGGATCACAAAGGCTGTGTCTCAAAATCTAGCAAGATGACTAGCTGTCAACATGAATAGTGTAACCTAGTCTAACCTGTTTCTCAAGTCCTGACAATTCCCAAAAAAAAATAAATAAATAAATAAATACTATGTGCTCTTTCTAGCCTTACAATCTGGCTGCCGTATAACTTCAGAAAAAAATTACCTCTGAGAATCTCGTACATAATATTTAATCTTAAAGGGAAATATTAACTGTTCCTGAAGCCAACTAAAAAGTATGATTAAAAAAAATCTGCATTTGAATCAGTTCTTCATTGAGACATAAGCCTGTCATTCAGTGCAAGTAGCTTCTCAAATTAGCTAGTTAGCTTAGCTTGTAGCTTGTAAAAGAGCAAGTGAGACATTTTTCTTTCATATTAAATAATAATTTTTTGAGGTAAATCAAACATAGCAGACCTGTAAAATCACTAGATGGCTTTAAATCACAGGTTTTAGCTTCAAATGTGAATGTTGCTCAATTTCATTTGTTCTCCTGGGATGTTACTACTTATATATATATATATATAATTCTCTATTATAGATTAGTTATTTTGTAATCATTCTTACTGACACACCCCCATACACCCCTTCAGGGAGAGGATCACCTGCTTCTTGACCACGACTGGTTCTGCATTAGCTAACACATGCTTCACCAATAAGACCATTTCTAAGCCCAGTGGTTAGCACTGTTGCCTCACAGCAAGAATGTCACTGGTTCAAGTCCTTACCAGGCCAGTCGACATTCCTGTGTGGAGTTTACATGTTCTCCTCAGTTTACGGGTTCCCTGGTTTCCTCCTACTGTTCAAAGACATGCTACATAAGTGAATTGACTAAACCAAAATTGGGACCACGGATGAGCTCTTAGCCAGCTGTATATCTCGACAGTACATAGCAATCCCCATTTTGTCTTTAGCCATAAACAGCCGGGAAGTTCTCGAGACCTACCTGAGCCCAAACTTACCTCTCGCCCTGCAAATGGGAGGGACCCCTGGGCTAGAGGAGTTTATGAACTCAGGGCTCTCTCCCAGGACATCATGCCAAACATGCTTTATAATCAATCATCAGCTAAGTGTGAACTCTGAAAAAAAGATTTACAGTTTACAGTGCTTTTGGAAAGGAAATGCCCTTTATCCCATGTTCAGCTATGTTGTAGATGTGTTTAAACCAAGACTTTGTATGTATGATGAATCAGTCCTTTTTTATCAATTGGTTGATGTTCCAGGACCAATATTTTATCCAAGCCAATCTAAAAGACTTTTTTCCTAACCCAAAAAGTCTAAGCTGTAAGCATATAGTACATACATTGTGTTATCATAACTATGATAGACCCATATAAGCACTCAACTAGCAACTTTTGCAAGAGCTGCTTGAAATGTTTTGACTGACTGAGACCCAGAAACAACACAAAATAATGGTCTCGTGTCATCAACCAAATGGTAAAATGATTCTGACTTTAGCATGTACCGTAGCTTAACCAGTGCTGCCACCAGCCATCCAATTCTAAATAGTACAGTAATTATTTTTAATAACACTATATCCTGTGACTACTTTTAGGAATTGAAAAAAAATTACAGACATATGCCCCGGCTATATTCTCCAACTTGGATAGAATTTTGCCACAGAAATTGTCACTTTGCAGGATTGTCTAGTTCACTCAGGATACATGCAAATTAGAACTTAGAAGGTATCAGAATAATTTGAGAAAGCCTTTGCATTAGAAACATGCCCAGAAGCCGTCTAGGTAAGCAGCTTAGTAGGTTTAAAGCAGAAGAAACACGAGCGGCTGGTGATGAGGTCATCACAGCGAGACACGGATGAGCAGCGGTGGCTCTAAGATGCTTACAGGTTATCAATAAGAGCACTCATGTGATAGACCAACAGTCATTTAAAAAGCACCCCATCCAGAGCTAAATCAACAGAGTAATCCTGCTCTGTAGGCAAGCATGTGTGCCCGCACGTGTTTGTCTGTGTTTAAGAAAGTAGCTGCGTTAATGACTGAGCCATTGAGATGTTTAATTGTCTGTGTAATCCTTTATGTTCTACATCATTGACACTTTGTTCTTAAAGGCTGCTGAAAAATTCTTGTAATGTCTTCTTCTCCTTTCGTTCTTTGGCCTTTCTGACTTTTAAATGCCAGATCTTTTGTGGAAAAAGGTCATGTGCTGAAAAACGTTAGCCATATCATGTTTCATGATCACTGGAACCCGACGGATCTCTGTTCAATTAGTGTCCCCTTTTTGATGATGTCACCGGCAACCACAATGCAACTCTATCTTAGAGTCGGGGAGAATCAAGGTCAGACTTTTTACATCTTGCCTGACAGAACCCAAGAAAATAGGATCCAACTGCTACAAAACAACAAACATAAATCTTGGAGTTTCCTGAAAGCTTTTCTTTTATATTTATTCTTTTGCTTAGGCGTTATGTGTCTATGTATGCATAGTATTGATGTAATAATATGCACCACTGTATACATTTCTGGACAGCGTGAAATACGTCTACCAGAGGCCGCTGCATACACTTTTTTCAGATCTCATATTTCTCTCGCGAGTGCCAATTATGCCTGCTGCTCTCACGTAAATTCACCAGAGCCCTCTGTCGACTGACTGACTGAATGACTGACCGACTGACCAATCCCCCCACCCACTCTATTCCCTAAACCCAACTGACAGTGTTTTTAATAGCAATCCAGAAATACAACAGTCCTTGTGGCTGCCTGATTTTTATTATGTTTTCAGATCTTACCACATTCTCACCCTTTTATTTACTTGATTATTTTATTTTTTAGCTTTTGTTTTTGTTTGACCTCCTTTCTGGAACAGTTCTTTGCCAGACTCGAACCCTGTCATCGTGGTCAACTCCTTTCTGGATCTCAAGTTGGCCGACATATGTGGCGAACTACTGGGCAAACTAGTTACAGCGAAAAAAAAGCTGTCCACGCAGAGGTAAATGGTCAGCTAGTAGCATGAAAAGACACAAAAGCCATCGGCGGCCTCACACTATTCCGTAACGTTCCATACATGGCTACATAATTTGTACTCTGCAGAAATGTATACGGGGTACGTTTTCACACTGAGCCTGTGTTGCATGTATGTCAACACCAATTGCAAAGGGAAACTGCAAAACAGGACTTGGATATTAACATGCTTAAATGAAGAGTATCACACACTATGTTGGTAACCAAAAGCTTTAAGAAATCTGCCTAATATAATAGTTAGTTAGTTAGTTTATAATACTGTAACATGCAATAGTTGGTAAGAGTTTCTGTGTAAATCTGTGGTGTTTCCTGAGAGCTCCGCACACAACGATGAGTTTGTTCATGAGTAAGGAAGTGATGATCACAAGCCACATGGCATTATTGTGAGCTCTGATGGTGCTGGAATGTGTGTTGAGATGGAATGAAATTGGAATGACAGCAGAGGTTCAGATTTGGCTTTTTTTCACTCTAGGCCTTCATTGTCCTTCGGCAAATGCCTCCACTGGAAAATACTATTTTGTGTTTTTGTGTGTAAATTGATGCACATACGTCAGGGGCATGGTGGATGTATGGATGGATGGACATGGAGACAGATGAATGGATGGATGGATGAATAAACATAAAATAATTTTTTTTTTATAAATCTATCCTTTATGGAAGGATGGTCAAACATATGGATGGACCAACATATGGATGGGAGAAAGGACAAACAACATATGCATGAATGGATAGATGCATGGATGGATGGATGGATGGATGGATGAATATTTGAGCAGCCACAAAACATTTATATGTCTATCCTTTATGGAAGAATAGGCAAACATATGGATGGGAGAATGGACAAATGAAAGCATGGATGGATAGATGGATGGATGAATGGACATATGGATAGATGGATGGATGTATGGATGGATATTTGGGGAGCCAAACATATTCTAATTCTATCCTTTATGGAAGGAAAGGAAAACATATGCATAGAAGAATGGATGGACAAACATAGGGATGGATGGATGCACCAATGGATGGATGGACAAACATATGGATGGATGGATGGATGGATGGATGGATGGATGGATGGATGGATGGATGGATGGATGGATGGATGGATGGATAGATATGGAAACTATATATGGAAGAACGGGCAAACATATGGATGGAAGCATGGATGGATTAACATATGGATGGGAGAAAGGACAAACGACATATGCATGGATGGATGGATGGATGGATGGATGGATGGATGAATATTTGGGCAGGCACAAAACATGTATATGTCTATCCTTTATGGAAGAATAGGCACACATATGGATGGGAGAATGGACAAATGGAAGCATGGATGGATGGATGGATGGACATATGGATAGATAGATAGATAGATAGATAGATAGATAGATAGATAGATAGATAGATAGATAGATAGATAGATAGATAGATAGATAGATAGATAGATAGATAGATAGATAGATAGATAGATAGATAGATGGATGGATGGATGGATGGATGGATGGATGGATGGATGGATGGATGTATGGATGGATATTTGGGGAGCCAAAAATATTATAATTCTATCCTTTATGGAAGGAAAGGAAAACATCTGGATAGAAGAATGGATGGACAAACATAGGGATGGATGAATGCACCGATGTATGGATGGACAAACATATAGGATGGATGGATGGATGGATGGATAGGTATTTGACAAGCAAAAAAAAAACAGTTATATGTCTATCCTTTATGGAAGGAAAGGCAAACATATGGATAGAAGAATGAATGGACAAACATACGGATGGATGGATGGATGGATGGATGGACGGATGGACGGATGGACAAACGTATAGATGGATGGATGGATGAATGGATGGATGGATGAATATTTGGGCAGCCAAAAAACATTTATAAATCTATCCTTTATGGAAGGATGGGCAAACATATGGATGGGAGAAAGGACAAACGACATATGCGTGAATGGATGGATGGATGGATGGATGGATGGATGAATATTTGGGCAGCCACAAAACATTTATATGTCTATCCCTTATGGAAGAATAGGCAAACATAAGGATGGGAGAATGGACAAATGGAAGCATGGATGGATATATGGATAGATGAATGGATGGATGGATGGATGGATGAATATTTGGAGAGCCAAAATATAATTTATATGTGTATCCGGAAGGATGGGCAAAGATATGAATGGAAAGATCGATGGACAAACGTATGGATAGAAGAATGAGCAAATATATAGATGGATGTATAAACGGATGGATGGATGGATGAATGAATGGATGGATACATGGATGGATAAATGGATAGATTGAATAATGGATGGATGGATGAATGTTTTGGCAGCCAAAAAACATGTATGTAGATCTTTTATGGATGGATGGGCAAACATATAGATGGAAGGATGGATGGGAGAATGCAAAAACCTATACATGGGAAAATGGGTCAAACATACTGTGTGGATGGATGGATGGATGGATGGATGGATGGATGGAGGGGACGATAGAAGAATGGATGGATAGATGAATGGATGGATGGATGGACAAGGACATTTATATGTCTATCCTTTATGGAAGGATGGACAAACATATAGAAGGGGAGAATGGACAAATATATGAGTGGGAGAATGGGTCAAACATATGTATGTATGTATGTATGTATGTATGGATGGATGGATGTATGGATGGATTGATGGATGGATGGATGGATAGATGGATGGATACATTGATGGAATAATGGATGGTTGAATATGTGGGTAGCCAAAAACATTTATATGTATATTCTTTATGGAATTATGGACAAGCATATGGATTGAAGGATGGATGGACAAACATATGAATTGGAAAATGGATGACAGAATGGACAAACATATGGATGGGAGAATTAACAAACATATGGATGAATGGGCAGACATGTGGATGGGTGGTTGGGTAGACAAAAAAACAGATGTACTTCATCCTACATTCTTTACCAGGACAAACCAATGGATGAATAGATAGATGGATGGGTGAAAAATAGATTTAAATGCCCATTCTTTATTGAAGGATGGAAAGAAATAGATGAACGGAAGGATGGATGGGCAAACAGATGGATGAATGGGCAAATAGATGGATGGATGCACTGACAAATAGATGGACAGAGGAATAAACAATTGGGCAGACAAAAATATATTTAAATGTCCATTCTTTTTGGACGTATGGATAAACAGATGGATATAATGATGGCTGGATGGATGGATTGGGAACATATGCATGGACTGACAGACAGGCAAATGATGGATGGATTGACAGATGGGAAAATAACAGATAGATGGATGGATGGATGGATGGATGGATGGATGGATGGATGGAAGCATGGGCAGAACATATGGACAGATGCATTAAGAGTTTAGCAGACAAATAAAAAAAAAGATTTGCATGTCCATGGACAAACAGATGAAGGATGGCTAAATGAATGGGCAACTGATGAATGTATGAATGGACAGATTGATTGCCAAATAGACTAAAAGATTGGCATATATGCAAAAAGATGGATAGTTCACATTCTTGAGTTGAGAATCACGCTTCTGCTATGTTTCATGGTCCAGTTCCTTGCTTCAAACGTGCTTCAAACGTGTTTGTGTTTATCCATCTTATCAAATTACATTATACATGTAACAGTGTATCTATAGCATAAGCAGTTTTCACTATTTCTGTTAGATCGCACCTACAGTATCTGCTCGTGTATGTGCGTGTGTGTGTTTAAGAATCGATAAACATGCAGATTTCCCACTTGAGTCCTTGTGAGAATGTGTGTGTGCATACAGAAGATTGAGAGGTAGAGTGTCTGTGTATGCGCACTACCTTCATCGTAACTCATTCATGCTTTCTTGGTGACTGACACATTGGGGCTGCCTGTGGTTGCTAAGCAGTGTTTCTCTCTCTGGTTCCACCTCAGCACCCGCCTCTCTCTCTTTCTCTCTCCTCACACACAGACCCCAACATGCTGCAAATCACCCAATAAATGTCTGCTTGACCCAATAAACGTCTATCATCTGTCCCTCACATAAAAAAACGACATTTCCCAAGCTGAGATTCAGTGAGACGCAATGGAGCTCTGTGCCCTTCACAGAGGTCAGGAAGTCCTGGTGCAGTGGACGAATGATTCGACAGAATCACATGACGCAATCACATGACACATTGCATGTTCTGACTCATTATAATGTGGCAAGAGAGCTTCTGGGGTTACAATGAATAAGATGGATGAAAATAGTAGTGCAATTGGAAAATATCTGGAAAAACATGATGCTGAGTAAAGCATGACAATCATAAGGAGAGAAAAAAAAAATGTGTATATATATATATATATATATATATATATATATATATATATATATATATATATATATATATACAGTTGAAATTCTGAAATATATTCTTTTTTTAAAATATTGTTTGGGAAATGATGTTTAACAGAGCAAGAACATTTTCACAATATGTCTGATAATGTTTTTTTCTTATAGAGAAAGTCTTATTTGTTTTATTTAGAATAAAAACTGAATAAAAGCAGCTTTTAATAAAAAAACATTTTAAGGTTAAAATTATTAGACCCTTTAAGCTATATATTTTTGATAGTCTACAGAACAAACCATCATTATACAATAACTTGCCTAATTACCCTAACCTGCCTAGTTAACCTAATTAACCTAGTTAAGCCTTTAAATGTCACTTTAAGCTGTATAGAAGTGTCTTGAAAAATATCTAGTAAAATATTATTTACTGTCATCATGGCAAAGATAAAAGAAATCAGTTATTAGAAATCAGTAATAAGAACTATGATTACTAAAAGTGTGTTTAACTATAATTTAAATAAATATTTTTTTCATCAATTTACAGAACTATTATTTGAAAGAAGTTTAAAAAAAGGTGCACATTATTACTAAAATTAAACAACATAAACTTAAACAAAAATTAAATAGTAAAATAGCAAACAATTTATGTAATAAATGTAACCTACTGGTCCTACTTCACCCAATCTGCTCTGAGCTGGGATCAAACTGGCGATTAATTATTTTTTTTATGGAAGTTGCTTGCTCTAACAAGAAGGCTTAAGACCATGGCCTCTAGCGTTCTGTCGCTGGAGCACCTTTAGAGGTAAGAGGAGTGAGCACTTTACTAGCTGGCCTTTGTTACACTCAGCTAAACCTCACTCCTATCCTGGACGAACCCCCACATGTAACCCACCGGTCCTACTATATCCAACCCGCTCTGAGCTGGTTTTGAACCAGCAATTCTTTGTATGGAAGTCAGCTCTAAAAAGGATGCTAAAGACTATGGCCTCTGGTATCTGTCCATAAAGCTTCTTTTGGGGTCAGATGAGTGAGGTTACCTGCACAGCACTTCGCTAGCTGGCCTCCGTTACACTCACCCCCCTAAACATCACTTTCATCCCGGATGAGCCCCCATGTATAATCCACCGGTTTTACTGCACCCAACCTGCTTTGAGCTGCGTTCGAACCGATGATTCTTTGTATGGCAGTCGGTTGCTTTAACAAGGAGTATAAAGACCATGACCTCTAGCGTCTGTCGCTAGAGTTTCTTTTGAGGTCAGAGGAGTGAGGTTTACCTGCATAGCACTTTGCTAGTTGGCCTCCATTACACTCACCCCCCTAAACCTCACTCCCATCCTAGACAAGCCCCCACATGTAACCCACCGGTCTTACTGCACCCAACCTGCTCTGAGCTGGGATCAAACTGGTGATTCTTTGTATGGAAGTCGGTTGCTCTAACAAGGAGGCTAAAGACCATGGCCTCCAGCATCTGTTGCTAAAGCTTCTTTTGCGGTCAGATGAGTGAGGTTTACCTGCATAGCACTTTGCTAGTTGGCCTCCGTTACACTGACTCCCTAAACCTCACTCCCATCCCAAATGAGCCCCCATGTATAATCTGAGAATAGAGTCACAGTCTTGTGGTATGCCTGACACCCTTTATTAAAGCAATCTAATAATACAACTCTTATCCACCCTCCTCTTTTTCTCTCAGTGTGTGCAGTAAAACACTCATGAAATGTGTTGTACAGTAACTGAGTGGGAAGACAGAGGAGTGCTCAGGTGGGAAGAGATAAATTAGCGCCATGGCCACCGACTATTAAAAGATCTTGAGTCATGATGTGTGAGGAACCTGCTTTAGCTATTTACAACCGTCATGAAGACCCCTGTGCCTTTGTTTCAAAGTGCAGCTGAACTCTGTAGTGTTATTATTATTCAGCAGTGTGAGAGCATACTACTACTGACAACTGACTAATAAATGCTTCGTTTGAATATTGAGCATTAGGAACTTGTCAGACTATATGTTGCCCTCAAGTGGTTCCAAACCTTTGAGTTTTTTTATTCTGTTGAATCAAAGTAAGATGTTTGGAAAAGTAAGATGCCTAATTACCCTAACCTGCCTAGTTAACCTAATTCATCTAGTTAAGGCTTTAAATGTCACTTTAAGCTGTATAGAAGTTTCTTGAAAAAATATCTAGTAAAATATTATTTACTGTCATCATGGGAAAGATAAAATAAATCAGTTATTAGAAACGAGTTAATAAAACTATTATGTTTATGTTTCTTTTCATATGCCTTCTGCATTGCCACAGCTAATTTATAACAGGCACACATACAACAACTTTGCAATGTTAAAAAGCCAAACAGTATTAGCTCAGTACACCAATCACCCAGGAGGAGGCAGACACACTATGGTAACAATAACAGCTCATGCACGGTAGTGAGAAGCCAAAAACAAGAGCGCCAGACTCACCTGTGGCCTGTCTTATGGTGTGTGCAGTTGTGTGCCAGTATGTGATAAACTGGTCTGCAGTGCACCTAAAATCTATCATGAAAAGATGATAGTTTTTAGCTTATCTTTTACATGGTTACACAATGACTCCAAATTCGCAGCCAATCAGAAGACTGCAAGTAAACAGCAGATGCAACAAAATTGTCAATTGCATTATATAAATGCTAAACAGTTTTAACATTATTACAAATGCATAGCTGATGAGTGGCTGTGATTCAGGTTTTGAACATGTAATAATCAGTTATTTGTTCACATAGAGATGACATATTTAATATTTATGTTTTCTTTAAGACTAGAACTACCAAGGTGTTCATTTTGACCGTTTTTAATTTTTGCCCGTTTTTAAGTTTCGACCGTTTTTTAATTTAATTTAATAACTTCGTTGAAATAAAAAAATACACACATCTATAATTCCGTGAGTTTTACTAAATGTTTGTATATTTTCTTTTTACAGTGTAAAGTTTATTTTTTTACAGAAGAGTAATGCTTATTTGTACCTAGAAATACCATAACAGTCAAACAGTCAATAACAGTTGTTTCAGTGTATGCTACTTTTTCCCATGACTTTAAATATAAATGTGTCTCTGTTGCCTAGCAACTTCGTGCTAACAAAAACATAACATTCTGGTGGCAAAAACATAACTTTTGAATGAGTGTGAGCTTTTTCTACTGTAGCATGGCACGCATATCCAGCATAAATGCAAATCATTGGTGCAGAAACTTGACACAATGTCCCATAGAAATCCCACCAGCTACTAGAGTTTTGGAGGCATTGCCAGAGCAGCATAGACAGAATGCAGTATAAATGCTCACAACAACGTAGGCTATGTTCAAGGTATGGGTCGTGGGGTACAGTGATCACTCGACACCGAAGTATAAATTAGGTTTAAGAAGGATGCTAAAAACCACAGGCCATAATTTTTGTCACAGGAGTGCCATTTGATATATAAAGAGTGAAGTGTAGGATAGAGATCTTATAGGTGAGTCTACTATTGGGTGATGGCAACCATGTAAGCCCACTTGTTCTACTCAAACAATTCTGAGCTGTATTCAAACTAGCAATTCCTACATTAAAACTCTGCAGGCCTCTGATACCCTCAACTCCATACAATAAATTCTCAGTCCTTTCTGGGTCACGACACCAATGCAACTTATTTTTGTCTACCTGCTTTGAGAATGTTTAAAATCATTGTTTCTCAACCATGTTTTCTGAGGACCACCAACACTGCATGTTTTGGATGTCTCCTTTGTCTGTCACAACCATTACAGGTCTCTCAGTCTCTGTTAATGATCTGATGATCTGAATTAGGTGTGTTTGGTTAAGTCAATACTTGGAGCTCGAGTCAAGCTTCTTGCCTCCTCTAAGGATGGGAAGTCCGAGCTCACTTCAAGGGTTTATAGCTTGGACCCCCTGCTTCACTACAGCAATGCTAAAATCTTTACCATGTTTGGCGCAATTGAGCAGGTGAACTTGTGCAATTATGAATCTGGAATGGGAGGCAGGCGCAGTAAGGAAGAGCCTAAATATCACAGCCCATCGTGCCTGTTGTTATAGTGCCATTTAAGGGCGTACTCACATTAGGTACAGTTGCCTTAAACCGTGCCAAAGCACGATTGTGCCCTATCCACTCTCCCCCTCGGCCTGCACTCACATTGCATTTTGTACCAATCGGACCTGAGCACGCTTACATCATCGATGATGCGACTGTTCAGTTTAACAGACAGAAGTGCTCTGGCTCAGCACATTGGAGGTTGCTTAAGTTATATCATTTTGTATTATTTTTTAGTCAGTTGGAATGCAGTGACATGCAGTCAAACACTTTGCTGAACAAATCCACAACTTTTGACGCTCATAAATTATCATAAAAGTCCTCGTGCTGCACGTATCAGGAGGTTTCCTGAAGGTGCAGCTGTCGCGCAGTGTCTTTAATAAACTATGACAGTTTTGTGTTCATTGAAAGGTAAGAATGATTACTAAGTCCATATGAAACAGTCCCTTAAAATTGACGTCTTCAGTTTCGGGCTCAGGCGCATTTTGCACCCACACCACAAGCGTACCGTGCCAAAGCCCAACTGAACCGTGCTCTGGCACACCTCTTCTAACTGAGTCAGGGCCAGCCAACTGATTCGCGCCTGAGCCTGATTAAGAGCACTCACACTTCTAAAACGAAGCAGGAAACGAGCCTGGGATAGCATAGTGTGAGTACACACTCACACTACCTGTCGCTTAACCTAGCAGCTGTGCCAACATGCTTTAAAACCACCTCTTATTGTGCCAGTGCCCAAACACTCCAGCCCAACATGCCTGAATGACTACCGCCCTGTAGCACTCACACCCATCATCATGAAGTGCTTCGAGCGGTTGGTCCTGGCACATCTGAAAGACTCTCTGCCCTCCACACTGGACCCACATCAGTTTGCCTACCATGGCAACAGGAGCACAGAAGATGCCGTCTCCATAGCACTGCACTCTGTACTCACACACCTGGACAATAAAAACACTTATGCACGAATGCTGTTTGTTGACTTCAGCTCAGCATTCAACACTGTCATACCCTCTAAGTTACTGATCAAACTCAGAGACCTGGAGATCGACACGTCTCTCTGCAACTGGGTTATGGACTTTCTGACTAACAGACCTCAGAATGTTAGATCAGGCCACATCTGCTCCACCACCGTCACACTCAACACTGGTGTACCACAGGGCTGCGTGCTGAGCCCCTTCCTCTACTCCCTTTTTACCATCGAATGTAGGCCTGTGAACAGATCCAACACCATCATCAAATTTGCAGATGACACCACAGTGATTGGTCTAATCAGCAATAATGATGAGACTGCCTACAGGGAGGAGATACAGCATCTGGCCACTTGGTGCACCGACAATAATCTGCTCCTTAACACCAACAAGACCAAGGAGCTCATTGTGGACTTCAGGAAGGGACGAACAGGCTCACATGATCCCATCCACATTAATGGGATGGCCGTTGAGCCTGTCTCATCCTTCAAGTTCCTGGGGACCCACATCTCAAAGGACCTTTCCTGGACCACCAACACCTCCAGCCTGGTCAAGAAGGCTCACCAGCGCCTATTTTTGTTAAGGCAACTTAAGAAGAACCAGCTTTCATCAGCCGTCTTGGTGAACTTCTACCGCTGCACAATAGAAAGCATCCTGACCAACTGCGTCACAGTCTGGTATGGAAGCTGCTCTGTTGCTGATCGTAAGGCACTGCAGCGGGTGGTGAAAACTGCCCAACGCATCACAGGGACCACACTGCCAGCCATTGAGGGCATCCAGAAGAAACGCTGTCTGCGCGGAGCACGCAGTATTCTTAAGGACACCTCTCACCCTGCTCACAGACTGTTTTCTCTCCTGCCTTCCGGCAGGCGCTTCAGGCTCCCCCGGACAAAAACCAGCAGACTGAGGTACAGCTTTTTCCCCAGAGCTGTCTCCCTTTTGAACTCTGCCCCTCACTGACTCTTTTGCCCCCCCCAATACACCCCCACACTCCTCTAACTTATACTCCTCACAATCACTGCACTGTTTAACATTTGCACATTTAAGTTTGCACATATTCATTGCACTACATTGCACTGATTCACTTATTTGTACTGTACATACCCACTGCACATGGACATTTGTAATTATGTTTATCTATCTGCACACTTCTGATTACTAATAGCATCCTGTACATATATTCATTTATTGTAAATCACTGCTCATAGCTAATACAACCTGTATATAATGTTCATAGTACATCCATCTGTAAATATTACCATAGTTTTTCTATAACTGCACTTTATAACTTATACCTGTATCCTGCACTTGCTGCTATTGCACTGCTGGTTAGACCTAAACTGCATTTCATTGCCTTGTACTTGTACATGTGTAATGACAATAAAGTTGAATCTAATCTAATCTAATCTAAATAGTGTGAGTACACCCTAAGATCAAGAGAATGAAGTTTACTCCACAAGCCTCTACTAACTGGCTTTTGTTAAACTTAAGGCTGGTTTATACTTCTGCGTTGAGTGATCGCAGTGACCCACAGCACTAACACGCAATAACACGTCCGAAACGCTAGCAGGTTTTTATGTTCCTTTGTGGCGAGTGTCTTCGCTGGTGTTTTGTTTTTCTGAACCCTACTTTACTGTACAAGTAGCTAAAACTAGCTCATTCTGAGGCAGGAATTGACAGAAGTGCAACTTTAATAACAATGTAATCACAAAACAAAAGTTTCTATCTGGAGCTCCTTCAAGGGACTCAACACTTGTCACACTTGTCACAGGCTCGTGGCTCTCAGCACCACCCACAATCGTCACAGCTACCAAGCCGACCAATCACAGAGCTTGTGGATTGTCATTAGGACTAGTAGTTGCAATTTTTTGAAAGGTGAGCGTCAGCCATGGTGAGGGCTATTCGATCATGTGAAAGCTGCACTGAAACATACGCTTGCGCTTGACGCAGACGTATAAATCAGCCTTTACCCACTAAACCTCACCCCCATCTGGGTCATAGCACCAATGTATGTTCAAAACATTTGGAATTTTTCTTATTCTCCACAATTCTCTCCATTTCCTCTCCATATGAACCAGACACTTACAAACTCTTAATCTCAGTATACACTCGCAATTCTGAGTGTACATACAGTCCCTATAGAAAATCATCATACTCTGTAAAAATCTTTACCTTTAATTACATTACAGGCTGCTTTCAATAGACCTTCAGGATAACGTTCAAGAAAGGCACGTTAGGAGAAGGCTACAAAAGCCTTTCAAAGGCTGTAAAATTGATTTGGAATGTGGTTTGTTTTCAAATAAAGTATTTATTTCAAAGGGCTATGGTTATTTTGAAGTTGAAACTATGTCAGTCCAGTTTTCAGAGCTGAAGTTCAGTTTAGTTCAGTTCAGTGTGGTTTAATTTTCACTGCTAAAAGTCCAAACACTGAAGAGCAAATCCATCAATGCACAGCCTCACAAGTCATAAACCAAGCAAACCAGTGGCAAGGAACAGAACTTCACCAATTCATGAAAGCAAAGGAAAAAAAAAACATTGAGAAAAGCCAGGCTCAGTTGGGCACGACCATTTCTCCTCTGGCCAAACTTCTTGTGCAGAGCTGCAGTCTAGGCGCTGGAGGCTGGGCATCCATCGTGGTGAAGTTGCAGGTGTGAGTATGTCACATGCAGGTGTTCAGGCTTCCCCACGGTCTCAGTGCGGAGACTTGTCAGCCACTGGGGTCTTTCTTTTCTATATAATATGTTCTTTAGGCACTGTATGTATATGTGTATGTATACAGTATGTGTTGCCATTGTTCATAACATATCAATCTTTATGGAGATTTAAACCAACAACCTACTGAACAAAGATTGTTAAACAACAAGGTTGCATCACCCCTGGCCTACATACAGCACATTGTCTAATACAATCAGATGGATGTTGACACCTGCAGGTCTTGTAGCCTTTGTTTAGGTTGTGAATATGTGTTGCAAGCTGCACGTGAGGCACATTTGGGTCACATGCTGAACACCTGCTCCACGCTTTCACAGCTCCTTTCATCTGTGTTTTTTCCTTATCAGAGAGAGGGAGATTTAGACTTGTGGAATAGGCAAAAAAAGTAATTAATGAAAGAGGTCAAAGAGCTACCGGGACTGTGTTTATCTGTATGACTTCTAATTAATTTGCACACCCAGTCCTCTGGACATAGTTTGTGTGTGTGTGTTTGTATTTCTCCCAGAGCTTTTTTTGGAGTCATCCTCTACTCAGGACTCTGAAGCATTTTCCTTTTTTGTTCGCTCATTTTCCATGCCTCACAAGAGCTTTATTACTTTATTACAATTAAACTGCACCATAAAACACAAAAAAGACCACAGAGAGTGCTCCATCGGAGTGTGTGTGTGTATGTGTATGAGTCAATAGAAAATGTGCCTCATAGACTGTAGCTACAGTTGCACTTTTCGAAATATCTCTCATGTGTAGCATTGGGAAATTTGCTTCATGCTGGAGAATCATTTCATTCTGCAGTAATCAGGGCTGTCTCTGATATGTGGCATTATAAAAACTGGTTCATTCTATTAAAGAGGTCCATCCTAGGGTGGCACGGTGGCTCAGTGCTTAGTATTGTCCCACAGTAAGAAGGTTGCTGGTTCTAGTCCCAGCTGGGCCAGTTGACACTTCTTTGTGGAGTTTGCACGTTCTCCCCGTGTTGACATGGTGTTCCCCCACAGTCCAAAGACATGCGCTTTGGGTAAATTGGATAAACTAAATGTGTGAATAAGTCTATAGGTGTTTCCTAGTACTGGTTTGTGGCTGAAAGAGCATCCTCTATGTAAAACATTTGCTGGAATAGTTCTCAGTTCATTCCGCTGTGGCAACCCCTGATGAATAAAGGGACTAAGCCGAAGGAAAATGAACGAATGAATGAATAACAATAGTACATACAAATTAAATAGAAGCATTTTCAGTAGTTTCCCAGAACTCTGTAGCATTTGTTTCATGGATCAGAGCAAGTTGTACCACACCAGGCTCAAAATAGGGATGAAATGGGCAAATTATTTATGGACAACATCATTTGAACTCCCAAACAACACAGCGAGAAGAAACACTCTGTAGTAACACATCTTCCCGCTGGCAACCAGCTGCAAGTGAAATAACACACTGTGTCGCGACCTACCTCGTTTGCTTCTGAGTGAATATAAATATATTGTCTGCAAATCTGTGATTACCTGGCAATCAGCTTTAAGTTCATAGCTCTCATTGCGGTGGGGGGGCTCTACATCCACACTGATATTTACTCTCTCTGCTTCTACAGGCAGCTTTATGAAAATCCCCCAGCATGAATCAGGAGTTCCCGTCAGGTCTCGGCAAGAAACGCGGCGCCCAAGACCGCCACTCAGGTACTCAGCCCATCAGATCTGCATGGAAATATGTCAGGGGGATTATAAAAGCCTAGTCACCTAATACAACCCCCTTGCAGCTCAATCCATGCACAGAGACGGGAGGTCTTTCATATGATAATGCCGCAGTGATTGCACTCCACCTGACATATGCTTTCGCTCTCCCTTGCTCTCTGTCTGTCTGCCTCTATCTCTCTCTTTTTCTCTCTGAGCGCCCTTTGGAGACAGACTGGAATAACCCTTGACACGGCTATGTATACACGCTCTCTCTAGGGAAGGACTGAAATAATCCTTTGGTATTTTCATCATTCCTTAAGGGCTGAATTTGTTTGGCATACGCCTATGAGGACATCTAACAGGGAACGCTTGGAGACACCGGACTGTATCTCTAACAACGCACATGCTCACATGTTCGTCAGCACCCTGGAGCCTGAGCTTTAATTAGCTTATGAAATATTAAATGCTCATCTGGCATTGTTCTAAGTAAAGGCTGCGTGTGGCTGGGAATATTTAGAACAGATCTAATCCTGAACCCGATCAGAGAGCTTCTTTTGTGCTTTGTGTTCCTGTTTAGCCCTTACACCATAAGTTGACCCATCAGAATGCGACAGGCTAGTGCTGTAGAACTGCAGCACAAGAGAACACTTTTAAGCATTGATATACAGCAGGATTTTCATTATCATGGAGGCAGGTCTGTTCTAGGTAAAGCATTAGATTTACAAGGAAATTTACATTTATGCAGTTGGCAGGCACATTTACATCACTAGTTCATGCTTTCTCTGGAAATCAAACCCATGACCTTGAAGCTGCTAACATCATGCTTTATTGTTTGAGCTATCTGAATGTTTTATTGAAATGTTTTAATGTTTGCAGTGTAGAAAGACCTGGTGCCAATGAGACTGCATGCATTTTGTAACCATTACTAAACACCTCAACAGAACTGCGAAGTAGAATGATGATCCTATTAGAAATAAAAAAATGAACCGTATATTATCCATCTTTTCTATTTGCAATTTATATATATATATATATATATATATATATATATACAGTGCATCTGGAAAGTTCTGCAGCGCTTTATCCACCTTTTTTATGTTACAGCCCTATTCCAAAATGGATTAAATTCATTTAATTCACACGCACAATAATCCATAATGACAATGTGAAAAAAAATTATTGTTTATTAAAATTTATTAAAATAAAATTCATTAAAAATAAAAAAACCTGAAAAATCACATGTACATAAGTAGTTACAGCCTTTGCCATGAAGCTCTAAATTGAGCTCAGGTACATTCTGTTTCCACTGTTCATTCTTGAGATGTTTCAGCAGCTTAATTGGAGTTCACCTGTGGTAAACTCAGTCGGTTGAACGAGATTTGAAAAGGCATACACCTGTTTATATAAGGTCCCAGGGTTGATAGTGCATGGCAAAGCACAAACCAAGCATGAAGACAAAGGAATTGTCTGTAGACCTCAGAGACAGGATTGTCTCGAGGCACACAGCTGGGGAAGGTTACAGAAAAAATTCTAGTGCTCTGAAAGTTCCAATGCAATGAGCACAGTGGCCTCCATCATCCGTAAGTGGAAGATGTTTGGAACCACCAGGACTCTTCCTAGAGCTGGCCGGCCATCTAAGCTGAGTGATCGAGGAGAAGGGCCTTAGACAGGGAGATGATCAATAACCCGAAGGTCACTCTGTCTGAGCTCCAGTGTTCCTCTGTGGAAAGAGGAGAACCTTACAATAGGATGACCATCGGTGCAGCAATCCACCAATCAGGCCTGTATGATAGAGTGGCCAGACGGAAGCCACTCCCCGCCTGGAATTTGCCAAAAGGCATTTAAAGGACTCTCAGACCATAAGAAACAAAATTCTCTGGTCTGATGAGGCTAAAATTGAACTCTTTGGAGTTAATGCCAGGCATTATGTTTGGAGAAAACCAGGCATTGCTCATCACCAGGCTAATACCATCCCTACAGTGAAGCATGGTGGTGGCAGCATCATGCTGTGGGGATGTTTTTCAGCAACAGGAACTGGAAGACAAGTCAGGATAGAGGGAAAGATGAATGGAGCAATGTATAGAGACATCCCGAATGAAAACCTGCTTCAGAGTGCTCTTGACCTCAGACTGGGGTGATGGTTTATCTTTCAGCAGGACAATGACCCAAAGCACACCACCAAAATATCAATGGAGTGACTTCAACTCTGTGAATGTCCTTGAGTGGCCCAGACGGAGCCCAGACCTAAATCCTATTGAACATCTCTGGAGAGATCTGAAAAAAAAAACAAAGTACTGAGCAAAGGCTGTGGATATTTATGTAAATGTGATTTTGATACCATGCAAATTTGACAAATTGTCATAACAGTAAAGATTCAGTATATCACTAAAGTTGAGGTCAATATATATTGAAAATGAGACTTGACTTTATTGAAACTGAAATTATTTTGGCAAAAAACAAAAAACAAAACAAACAAAAAAGAAAAGAAAAGACTGGGAAACATTGTTTTGGTAAAGTGTGTTAATAATATAAATTATTAATATAAACATTTTAAAACTGTATAAACTAGATTCCTTCTGTCAAAGGTACTGGGAATAATACTGGAGTCAACTGTTTTTGACAATTTAGAATTAGAGGACTTGTCTGACTGATGGCCCTGTTGAGGATATTGATTATCATCCATGAGGAGTATAGTAGGGGTGATGAATATCCCACTCCACAGTCTACTGAGGCCAGCTGGGGACATAATAGTCACCATGGATAAACATACATTGCAAAATCAGCAGTGTTATTTCAGCTCTAACAGAGTTAAAATCGACTCTAAATGAGTGAACACTCTTAAGGCAGTTACTTGTACAACAAATGTAAATTAGTTAATGGAGATAAAAAAATAAACCTGGTCTACACTACTGGTAGTCACTTGGGTAACATTTTATTTTGATGGTCCATTTGAGTATTAGTAGACTGTCTACTTAATATCTGTTGATACTGCTGCTAAACACACATTGAACTGACCATAAGAAACTTTGCAAGTACATGTCAATTTACACTAACCCTAACCCCAACCTAACAGTCTACTTATAATCTAATGAGAATTAGTCGGCATGTAGATACAATGTAACTTAAAGTAAAAAAAAACGGACCATCAAAATAGTGACACCGTCAATTGTTCCCTGACTCTAGTGTAAAGAGTGAAAATTCAACACTTTAGCAGAGAGAATTTAACTCTGATTTTGTTTAACTCCAGTCTAACTAGTAAACATGATAATACTTATGATTGATAGTTAAAATAACTTACACAAGACAATTCTATAACAATGATCACAATTACAATACATTTTTATCAACAAAACACGATAACTCTTTACGGCCAGCTCTACGAAAGTAATCCTTTTACAAATAAACACTTTAAAACTTTTAAAAACGGCCTGACTTTCATGTAATTTTAAGATTTGAGTTAAATGAATTCCAGGATGTTGGAAATAGCAATCATTAAGTGTTGGTTACGTGTACCTTCTTGATTTTACACTGGATCAGATCAGCTTCGAAATCTGATTGTGTTCATTTATCAAAATCTAACTCTATAATGTCAACACTACATTCTGAAATGCTTCAACACCGAGAATTTAACACTCGTGAATTTGCTGTCTATGATCTTTCAGATCACAGCATTGGCATTTTGTGTGCACCCAGACATCAGATTCAGCAGGTTGAGTCTGATAGCTCAAACAATAACCCTGAAGCTTACAAGGAAAATGAATGCGCACGAGGACTTTTCAATTGATCCCAAAACAAGCCCAGTTTCACTTTGAAGAGAAAAATGAGCAAGACCACACTGGACTATGTAAACCACAGAGTACACTGCATGCCAAGAAAGAGTATCATGCAATTTCTTGACTTCCAAATGGAAGTGGTTAAGATATTCTTGGCCTAGCATAACAATGCACAAAAAGACAGTAGAGACCACTGAGAACAGCAAAGACAACACTGACCATTCAGAGCCAGAGAAAGCACCCTGTGAAGAAAGGGCCCCAGATCTCAGTCTGCAGAAGGCCAAGCAGATATCTTCCAGAGATGGTCAAGCTTAAGAATGTAGTGCACTGCAGAGCGACAGGCTGTTCTGAGAAAACTCGAGTCCAATGTGTAACATGACTTTTCTTGGAATGCAAAAAAAAAAAAAAAGAAAGAAAAGGAGGAACATGAAATGTCACAGTGCATCTATTTTATTCCACAGTAAGAACCTCCCATGAAGCACTCTTGAAGACAGCCTCATGCACTTTATCCAGAGCCACCCTCCAAGGTTAGCAGAAGAATGTATAATGCTGTGCTTACAATGGCAAGGCCATTTTTTTTTCATAGTGAAGGGTTTCAATCAGGAAAAGGTTTCAGTTTACATTTCTTTTTGCCTATTGGTTAATTGACAGTCTTGTAACTGTGATTTCCCTTAAATGTTTATTAACTTCACTTTTACTAACTATTAACTTCAACAAAAAGTACATTAAAAGGTCAGTGTACAGGCGTTCATATTAATTTCTAGGGTATTTGCAAACAGTGACTGACCGACGACTATAATGTGACAAATTCAGCAGTCAAGGTTTTTTTAGGTGTTAGTATCAATACGTTCATCTTCAGGTTATCTATAAGCTGTGACAAAATTCGCATTTACAACTTATAAACATGCAAATCTTTAGGTTTGTAACTTCCAGCAAAATTAATCAACAGATTATATGATGTCAACATATACTTCGGTTTCTCATTTCTGTCTACTGACCAATCAAATGCTCTTTAGTATTTGTTAAGCCCCCACTTTAAGACACTTTTGCTGATGCTGTAATTGGTCATTTCTACATGTCAAAGAGCATTTAAATTGAGTGTTATGATAGAGTTATGATAATAACGTCATCAATCTCCAAAGATAAAGGGGGTGGGGGGGATTTGGGTATGGGGGTGCGATGATGTCATAGTGACATTACCGTTGTTGGTTGTGGGGCCTCAAAATTGCCAGGACCCTATGCACTCTGTCACCCTTTCCCCCACACTTACTACGCTCCTGTGTGTTGATCTGAACTCCTTATTAGTTGTTTTGAAATGTGTAATACCTCTCTAAGACAAGCCACGAGAGAGGAAATACACTGCACATATGCATAGTCACTATACAGGGAATTAGGAGATTCAGAAGTAAAACTGTTACACACAGTGTTCATTTTATTTATTTATTTACTTGTTTTGCATCAATTGTACTATATAGGTTAACAGGCAGTGCAAATAAATCAGTATTTTTCTGTATTGCATTGTAGATCAAAAAAATGTTAAAATAGTTTTGATATTAACTAAACATGTTTGGCTGTGGGCGATGCGGTGGCGCAGTGGGATCGCCTCACAGCAAGAAGGTCGCTGGTTCGAGCCTCGGCTGGGTCAGTTGGCATTTCTGTGTGGAGTTTGCATGTTCTCCCCATGTTCGTGTGGGTTTCCTCTGTGTGCTCCGGTTTCCCCCACAGTCCAACATATGCTGGATAAGTTGGCAGTTCATTCCGCTGTGGCGACCCCAGATTAATAAAGGGATTAAGCTGAAAAGAAAAAGAATAAATGATTGGCTGTTTTTGAAAAGAGGGAGGAGCTAATCTATGCCCCACTCTGTCTTTTTGTTTTAGTTGAGATTACATTAAACCACTGGTCCACAACCCCTGGGCCACAGCCTGATACCAGTCCATGGATCAATTGGTACCGGGCCGCACAAGAAGTGATGCATTTTTTTTGTTTTATTTGTTATCTGAGTCTGAACACTGTTATATTTTGAAAAGTGACCGTACTCTCTTGGTTCATCTTGGTCACTTGACCATCAAAAATGAATCCACAAGCTAGCAAAATGAGTAAGAAACAGACGTCTTTGGAAAGTTTCTTTGCAAAGGGGACAGGCCAAGGACCCACAAACTGCCAAGGAATGGATCCACAACCCATTTTCCAACAAATCAGGTGAATTCAACATGTCTGTGCAAGAAAAAGATCAACCTCTGAAGATCGCAAATGACAGCCGCCGTTGAAATATTGGGTCTTTTCTGCGCGCAAGTCAATTATTTCCAATGTCCATTATTTCCTTGTGCACGCTGAAAACATCTCACCTTTTCAGAATGCTGCGAGCACACCACGTGTCATGTGACAAGAATATGAATAAATATCTATGCATTTCGGTATACTAATTTTCCCAGACAAGCATAGAAAAACCAAACACTGCAGCACTTTTTAATTTCCTTCATAAATAAAACTTGCATCAGAGTTGCAGCAAAGTTTTGACAGCTTCTCATCATTTGAGAAAACGGTTGATGGTCACCAAGCAATCTATGTACACCCACCCCCTGGGTCACAGTAAAATTATCAAGCGTTGACATGTCAGAGGTGATAAAAGGTTGGGGACTACTGCATTAAACAATAAAAAAAAGCTAATTTCAGAGTATTTCACCATGTCTTAAACCAACACAACTGAGGTTGACTGTTACACTTTGGTAGCACCACAAATTTTGTTATAATAAGATCTCTATACTTTATCACTCCTTTTCCTTCCTTTACACAGTTGTGAACTTATTGTTTCTACAGTGATCCACACACCCTCAGAAAGCCTACTGTGTTTGTCTATGAATATGTATATGAGAAAGTCCAAAAATAGCTGTTAGACTTGAGATATCCTTGCTCACACGTTTTTCTTTAAGATGCGAGTGACTTCACTCCTCCGTTGTTAATATTAGCGCATCCCACAGGTCATGACACACACTAACACAGCGCTGTCCCGGTAATGAGCGGGTTCATTTCTGACATTTCGCCGATGTAAACTCAGCACATATACACACACCATTATATAGCTGCAGTACATGTACAGTACATACACTCACCCAGTAAGTGCAACTGCTACACAGTGACATTATCCATAAATATTCATGACATAATAAGAATGAGCAAAATGGAAATTCTTATAAATATGACCTTCTATTAAAAAGCATTCCTTGAGAGTGTATTATTGTCCACTACAGATGATGGGTGAATATATCAGTTTTTAGACCAGAATTCTTTAAGTGGGTGAAACATTGTTAGTCTGTTCTGTGGCTATTTTATTCAGTTTCAACATTTAATATTTTGAAGGCAAAATGTCCACACATACACATACAAATATTAGGTCTCATTCACTAATATTTTTTCTGTGTGAAATGTGTTTATGGATGTGTGTTTTTTACAATCATTATCCAATGAGTGATTTTTTCAGCGTGGTTGAAATGTAACTAGACATTAAAAATGTCAAAAAAGTTCAAATGTGTGTGCACATACAAAAAAGGTACACAATTATTAGTGAATAAGACATTATTTTTGAGAGACATCTTGATTATTAAAAGGTTTGGTAACACTTTAGTTTAAGGACTGATTCTCACTTCACACATAACTAGTGGCTTATTACTGTATCTGCCTACTGTTATTAAAGGTGCTGTATGTACATTTTTGACTCTTCTAAAGCATAAAAATAGCACAATATGTTTGCAGATATTTAAGAAACATGCTAAGTAAACATTCTTGTTTATCTGAAAAACAATGCTGAAGTCAGATATTCTGCTTTGAAAATGTGTGTTACATGCTGTAACGTCGGTCTTTGTCTTGGTCCCTTTAACCTGCCCCATGCCAGTTTAGCCAACAATATTTCAGCATCCTAGGTTGCCTTTGTGGTAAACAAGGTATTATTTCATTTATTCAGTCAAAAAGGCTCTCAAAGTGTTTGTCTGCGGCAGAAATGCAACCTCCGGGGAACAATAACAGCCTCTGACATGAGACGGAGATTCAGAGTACCTCATGAGGTGGTTATTAATTAGCAAATACTATAAATATTACGAATGTAAACATTAGGTGAGTCGGTTGCAATGTAACTCCATGTCCTAGCAACATGCTATGTGAGAAGATTTGCAGTGATAAGCAATTTGGCTGGTTGTACCAGACAAAACACTGCAGAAATACAGTCATTAAGAATAACAGAATAGTGCACTTACTGCACCCCAACAAAATTTTAAGGTTCATAATCTAATTAATGCTTATTCAATCTCTTTAGCTTTTTAAAATACACATGATGTATCACTTATAATTTATGGCTTGCATTGAGTCACAGTTCTAAAGTTCAATTTCAAATGGTTTATTTTATTTTCAAGATCTGAGGTGAACTCTTTGCTGCTGCTTCAGTAGTATGGCAATAAATGTCATGTAAAATGGCATTCAAACTTGCATTATTAACATTTAACACTGAATATAGCACATGAGGTGTACCTGAGGTGATTATTGTCATATTTTTGGTTGTTCAGCTGCAAGGAATAGAAAACATTTCTAAAATATATATTTCAGGTGTTGGTTAGGACTTTTAAAAACTTTTAATATGGAAAATATTCCTATTATAGTGTGTCATTGCTTTTATTTAGAACATGACTTAAATCAATCTTTAGGCTCAATAAACAGGCTCGCTCCTGTTGGTGTCGTCAATCTGGCAGCCCATGCAACACCTAGTTCAATCACTGGGTGTTAAACTTACTGCACCTTTAAGATATTGGCTGTTTATTGCTGATTATAAAGTGGGCCTACATATTCAGCATTATCTTATTTTATATCTTTAATATATAGCTATATTCTAATTTTACTCAGCACCTAAACCTAACTACTACCTTAATAACTATTACCAAGCAGCAAATTAAGATTTTACTGAGTCAAAATGTATAGTTATAGCGTATAGCAGTTATAACTCCATTTTCCAAAGTATTTATAATTGTAATTGAATCATAGAATTACAGGAATTTGGATGGACCACATGAAGCCTTATCTCTGGAACATACCTGAAAATCAGTGTTTCCAACCTGCCACATTAACTGAGGCGGATCATTAATTATTACCTGATTATACATGTGTTCGCTGTGTGACATCACAATGAGAGGCCCAATGAAACAGCCAAGTTCATCACGCCACCATTTCTGCCAAATTATCAAGCTGGATCCTCAGCGTTGGTTTCAGCAGGCATATGATGCTGAATCGACACAGATCCAATCAGTTCCCCACAGGGCAGCAATAGAGAGATGAAGAATTATACCAATGGCCAATTTCTAATGAGAATGACTGAGTGGCAGAGCACCACAGTCACTCACACAATGTTCGTACATGTCGATTAGTGTTCGGATGTGGGTTTTAAAGAGGTAGTTCACCCCCAAATATATATTGAAGAATGTTGAATCCAAAATGCAGACAGTAGCCACTGACCTCCATGGAAGGAATAAAATAATACAACTAAAGGTTACTGTTAACCACACGGTAAAAATATCTGTGAACAGTTTTTGTATTTTTACGTTTTTTTTGTGTGTTTTCTGTTTATTTACGGTTGTGAATTGCATTATGGAACATTTATATATGCTTTGTCAACTTTTGATATTGAAAATTCAATTCTACAGTTTAACAAAGTGACTTTTATTGACATTTCAGTAGTTTTAAATAATAATAATAAAACAAATCAAATATTTTGATATGGTATTGTAAAATAACAGAAAATGTACTGGCAGTTTATTACTAGGGTTTTGTAGCATTACACACACACACACACACACACACACACACACACACACATATATATATATATATATATATATATATATATATATATATATATATATATATATATATATATATATATATATATATATATATATATATATAGCTGCATAATACATATAACACCAACCCACACATTACTGTATAAATAAATAAAAAATAAAATAAATAAAAACGTGAATTACAAAATATGGAAAACTGTTAATATGTAAATGTTTTACAATGTTTTGGCTACTGACAAGAAAGAAACACAAACCAGTTTTTAAACAACTGAATGAGAACTAAAGCATTTAAACTTTAGGGTGAACTTTACCTTTAAGCAAGGCCTAAATAATTGGAGCCCACAAGATCATAATACGATGATTTTCATTGCTTATAAATTCAACACACATGTGACACAATGCCAAGTATATGTGTCTGCATGCATTCATAAACTTACAGTTAAATCAAATAAAAGCCAAAAGCGATGCAAAAATCCTAAACATTTCACATGCAAAAATATTTAGCTGCTGGTTCAAACGACTTATTTAAAATGAGCTGGACCAACACAATTCTTAAGTTTTTTTTAGGGACAACTTAATTGTTTTATGTTCGATCCACTTAAATTGGCAAAAACGATTAACCCTCTGAAGTCTGAGGTGATTTTGGGAGATGTTTTGACATACCCTGATATTTGTGCTTATTTCTGCGTCTTATTACATAGTATTGGTCAACATGTTTTTTTTTTGTTTTTTTTTTTGTATTCAGCACAAGCTGTGCTACAGTATTAAGTAAGAAATATGGATGTACATGCTTGTGCTTTTTAGAAACAAAATATTATGTGTGGTTAGTAGGTTTTAAAGAAAAAAAATGTAGCTGAAATCAGGTCCAAAAAAAATCTCTGAATGGGCCTGTATAAAACTTTTGCAGTCTTTAACCAGTCTTGTAAGCTAGAATATTTACTTCACATTAATGTGAAAATTATTCAATTCTCTCATTCAAAGAAAACATTACAATTATTTACATTTTGTAAAGTTTGTTTTGTGTCAGCGCTGTATGCGTGAGTGACAATGCTTATGAATAATTCACAACTGGAGAAACAAGACACTTCCCCACTGGCTAATGTTCACCCATCAAGGGCAATGTAAAGCAATGCCCAGCTGCAAAATGCTTGTTGTATTACTTGCTGTATATGACCATGTAAACACAATAGGTAAACAATGTATGTGCACTTATAACATACAGCATATACAAAAATATATATTTAAAAAAACTGTTGTCATAAAAACTTTCTTGTGCATTAATCCAACATTTAAAAATAATTTCTGAATGACTCCGATACATCAAAGTAGCGTAATGACAAATGCTTTAAACACAAAAATAAATACTATTTTAATCATGGAAAACAATTAATTTCAATCAAAATAATATTTTAATAATATTATGATTAATAATAATAATATTGATTTGTGTTTGGACAACATGAAGGAATTGTGTGGAACCCATGTGTCCAAATGCATGGTTCCACACAAGTCATCATGTTTTCCCAACACAAATTGATTAGGATAACTTCAAAATTTAAAAAGTGGATCGAACATAAAATGATTAAGTTAAATGATTAAATCTCAAAAATTGTGTTGTTTCAGCTAATTTTAAATAAGTAGTTTGAACAAGCAGTAACATACATTTTCTGAGTGTTTACAATTATATACAGTATAAAAATTCCAACCCGTAGATTATGTAACAACGGGAACATTGTTCAAAGCAGATGATTTGTTCCTTGGTAATTATCTTGAAATTTACAGTTGGGGGGATGAACTTGTTATAAAAGAGCTTTAATGGCTGCAGAAGTGGTGCCTTAAATCAGACAAGTTTAAAGATGCGACATATCTGTGATGATTTGAGTGCTTAAGCCACAACAATCTGTGACAGCATGCTCAAATCCTCCAAAAAGGACAGCTTGTTTAAAACAAACGAAATTATGTGCACATGTATGAAAGTTTTAAAGTGAAATCTCAAGCCAGTGTCTTCTCATCAACTCATAAACCTTAATCTAAACTGAAAAATTATTGATTTCAATCGAATATTTTCATTACATTGTTGCAGTAAGTAATGTCAATTTGTGTGTGTGTGTGTGTTTACAATTGCCAAAGTGTTTTTGCTTAAAAGTATCTCAGATGTGAGATTGTTGTTCGTTTGAATTAGTGTGAACACTGCAATCTGAATCTTGGTCTAAACCAATGTGTCCCAACCTTGTTCCTGTTAGCATAGGATACACTATACACTACACACTAAAACGCATAACCATGTAGTGTAAAAGGTTAGTGTCGTTAGGATTATCTAAAAGATTTTTGAAAATCTGTCTCAGATGACCAAATCGCACAGCGTGAGTTGGGCTTATCCCTTTAATTCATCCATTTTAAAACACCACAACTGAAAAAATATGCTAAAACCAAAGTCTGCTGTTGCACAACTAGTCAGCCATCCTGCCATTTGAAAATCATTTTATGGAAAAACACACACATGCATGGACACACACGTGGTGAAAGGGTGCGTACCCAGAGCGGTTGGCTAAATGACAGCCTTTCTCAGCCACTCAATCCCCCTGGTGCTGGAGGCTGATTGACAGGCCTGTGCGGCGCTTGTCAATAACTCAGAGCTGCGGGTGCTGGAAGGGGGGCTCACGCCGTGCTCTTGTGTTCCGCTACTATATTTAGTCCTGTCAATTCCCAGGCTGGCCAACGGGGGCGCTGTTTGATGCCAGTGGGGTGGGTGGAGGGCCAGACAAAAGCAGACCACAGGACTCCCTGCTGTCAGCCGGTAAACAGGGGAAGTCCCGTAGAGCCCTGTCCGTCACCCACGGCACAAACAAAGCAAACGCAGCACCGCTGGACACTTGCTCCCACAGGAAAGAGAGAGTCTGTCAGAAGTTATACAACCTGAAGCAGTAAGCAGGAAAGAAGGAGAGCTGAGCAGAAAGCTCTCAAAACATGGGAAAGGTCCACTAGAATAAAACACGAATCGTTTATGAAGAATTTTTCTCTCCAAAAATGATAAAGACACCTTTTAATTCCCTCTCACACCAAAAGTACTACATTATACAGTACAAATGTAATATGGACATATATTTCTGGTGACGGAATTTGCATCACTGTCATGATGGGCTGTGGTTGTCAACACAATATCACAGCAATTCATAATATTTTGATTTATTAGCTAAGGATTTTATTCATACATTTTACGATTTGCTCAACTGAACGAGGGTTGGTTAAGAACGAGGCTTGGTCTCCTTTTTAAGAATCTTACATTTTTATACAATTGAAATTGTATGTATTTATACGAATTAACCACTTTTCTGACAATACCTAAAATAGTTACCTTCTCAAAACATAGAAAGCTGAGGTAAAAATGTAATGCTCATTTGCACAAACTGAGACACTCGTGCTCAGCCACACCTGGAGTTGTTATAACAGTCATTATCAGCATTTTATAAATAACTCTCAAGCAAGAGGCTTCGCTGACAGCTTCTGACGCACTATCACCTCAGAGTAAAAGTGGAAATCAGTTCGTCAGTCGCTCATCTGAATTCAGTCACCGGACAATATCTGCAAAAGTATCAAGCCTGTTATGTTTGTCATAAGCTTGTACACTGCTCATCTGAATTAAGTCACTGGACAATACCTGCAAATGTATCAAGCCTGTTATGTTTATCATAAGCTCGTGCACTGTAAAAAATGATGGGTTACACACAATCAATTGGGAAAACACGAAGGAATTAAGTTTAACAAATTTAAGTGGATTGAACTAAAAATTAAGATGTCACAAAAAAAAAAAAACTCAAGAATGGTGTTATTTCAGCTCAAGTATCTTGAACAAACAGCAAATGTAATTTTACTTTATAGAGTCGTGTTCTCTAGCCAGTGTAAGTAGTGACTTCCCTGGCCAATAAATAAATAAATAAATAATAATAATGATACAAAAACAGAGGGTGAATTGCTAATTAGTTTAACTACTGTACCAAGCAAGATTATAAAAGTTTACCAGTACCAACTGAGTACTAAAGCCCAAGACACATCAAGCTGATGTCAAAGAGTTAGTGGTAACAGAAACCAACTGTCTTGCTGACTTGCATTGGTTGTGCCTGGTCCCATCTGGACTAAAAATCTATTTGAGGACTTTAAGGACAACACATATAATTAATGCACTTCATTGAACATGTACACGTAGATATCACCTACACTCTAAGAAATAAAGGTATGCGAACTGTCACTGGGGTGGTACCTTTTCAATAGGTACAAATTTTTACCTAAAGGGTCCATATTAATACATCTTAAAATTTTTAGGTACTAATATGTACTTTTGAGGTACCAATATGGACCCTTTAAATTCAAACGTGTACCTTTTAAAAAGGTACCACCCAGTGACAGCTCGCATACCTTTATTTCTGAGAGTGTATAATATGTAACTGCAGGTTAATTGTGTTTATATATAATAACTTTAACTGTGCGATGCAGTGGCACAGTAGGTAGCACTCTCACCTCACAGAAAGAAGGTCGCAGGTCTAAGCCTCGACTGGGTTAGTTGGCATGTCTGTGTGAAGTTTGCATTTTTCCCTCCATGTTCGCTCCAGTTTCCCCCACAAGTTAAAAAGCATGCGGTACTTGTGTGTATGTGTGTGAATGAGAATGTATGAGTGTTTCCCAGTGATGGGTTACAGCAGGAAGGGCATCCGCTGTGTAAAACATATGCTGGATAAGCTGGCGGTTCATTCCGCAGTGGCGACCCCATATTAATAAAGGGACTAAGCCGAAAAGAAAATGAATGAATGAATGAGCTTTAACTGTTAAAGTTATTAGTAATTAGTTGTTAGTTAATTAGTAAAAGTTGTGAGTAAATAACCACCCTTTGGTCTAGATATTGAGACTGAAAACCTATACTGATCAACCAATACTCAGAAATATCATTATTCAGCAGAGATGAACAATGCGATAGGACAGACTGAATAATGCAAAGTGCATAATGATGAATGGAAGCTAATGTAGTTCATATATAACCTGTCAATTCAGTGACATCCACGGGTATATAAGAAGAGGTGAAATAATTCCCCTGTCAGTTCTTTTTGAAATGAGTGAGTGGATAGAGGGCCGATCCGCCGTGCTGGACACATATTGGCCCGGCTGTAACGGGCAATTACAGCATCCACAGGGTGAAGATTAGAGTCATTAACAGTGCTTAACACCAGGCAACGCACCAGTGAATTATTAAAGACCTGGGATTCAAAATCTTACCTCAGCACTTCATGTCCGAACAGAGCTAACTTGCTGCAGCATGTACCTTTTTTCAATAAATACAGCTTTTTTAATATTGTTTCATTCTTTCAAATCTTGTTTAATATTGGTTGTATATGTACAATTTATTAATCCTCCAGTTATATTTAACAAAGCAAGGACTTTTTCCACAATATTTCCTATTATATTTTACTCTGTACTTTTATTATTTGTTTAGTTTGTCTGGAATATATATATATATATATATATATATATATATATATATATATATATATATATATATATATATATATATATATATATATATATATATATATATATATATATATATATATATTTTTTTTTTTTTTTTTTTTAGCCGAGATTATTAAAATATTAAACAGAACTTATTCGAAAAGCAATTCAAATGTATTAGTTTTGTGTTCAGCTCTGTATTATATTGTATTTGTATAAACATTTTAGACCTGTCATGCAATTATTATTAGTTTTTTATTTATTTATTTTATTTTTGTCTCAGATAAGAAGATAAAAATTGTATTATTATAGATTTCCTTTTATTCAAAAACCATTTTTCATTGGATTTCTCCATAGATATCTACTAGATATCACATATAGACAGCATACATCAAAAGCGCCGCCATATTTGTACAGTGCTCCCAGGACAAATGTAATTTAAACGCACTCAAGACTAAACCAATCTGAAGATGTGTATGGGTGTAGTAACAAGCAAACCAAAACCAAAAGCACAACAGCAGAACATTTCATAGGTAAGATTTCGGTTTTTACAATTTTGTATGTTACGAACTTTTGTGCTAAACAAGTATTGATGATAAGACCGCCACATACTGCACTGACCATAAGGCAAAGTAGCACCAACTTGCACTTAATAATAGGTATATGCTAGTTTTGTTGAATAAAATAAGCAAACAATGTAAATAAAAATATAATGTTATCCAGTATTTATTAAATTAAATTAATTAATAAAAAATAATAATAAATAAATAAATAAATTATGATGTCTAGCTTTTGAGGATTTTTTTGTCTACTTCACTTTGTCAGGCAGGTCCTTTTTAAGTTATTTTATGATTTTGAAGATTTTTTGTTCTTCTTGATTTTTTTTTTTTTGTTCTTCTGTCACTTTTGATATTAAATGTGTCCTTGCTGAGTATTATTTTCTGATCCCAGCGGGTCACATACACCGGCAGAGCAAAAAATATTAAATAAAAAATACCAGAAGACTCTGAAACACAGCATGCTACTAATCCCAACCACACACTCTCAAGTATAAATCTCTGTGAAATGATAAACCTTCAAAAACTGACCCTTAAACCCTAGCTTATCCTTCACGGAGTCCTTAGCAGGGCAGTTTTACACTGTTTTACTACATGAGTGACCACACTTTTTTTTTTTCTTGCAGTGGCCTTGGCTATGGAAATGCAATACATATCCTAGATCTTATTCCTTTCCTCTATAGGTATAAAAAAATCAACAAAGAAATCTAAGCCTTGAACTAAACCAAAACAGAAAGAATTGGAAAGAATTGAAAATTTGACCCAATTCAAATATACATAGGCACAGTGTTAATTTAAAAAAAAAAAGACATACAAGTGTTTACCTATTAAAAGAAACACTGAATCGCTCATCCAAAGATTACATTTTGAGTGATGTAATCAATTCAGCCTGGGGTTTGGTGGATTTTTAATGTATTCTCATCTCTAATTTTAGCAGGAAAGCCCCTGCTGAGGATAAAACAGCTTCGACAGGTGCCTTTGGAATATGGTAGACATTGTGTATCGCTGATTATTTGAATTTTGAATATGAATTTTAATCATATATAATTTTGTTTATGTATGTATGTATATATATATATATATATATATATATATATATATATATATATATATATATATATATATATATATATATATATATATGTAAAAAGGGCGTCACGATGTCTCAGTGGGTAATATGATCGCCTCCCAGCAAGAAGGTCGCTGGTCGCCGGCATTTCTTTGTGGAGTTTGCATGTTTTTCCCGTGCTCGTGTGGCTCCAAAGACATGCGCTATAGGTGAATTGGGTAAGCTTAATTGTCCGTAGTGTAGTGTATGTGTGTGAATGTGTGTATAGGTGTTTCCCAGTGATAGGTTGCAGCTGGAAGGGCATCCGCTGCGTAAAACATATGCTGGATGAGTTGGCGGTTCATTCCGCTGTGGCGACGCCTGATTAATAAAGGGACTTTTTATCCCTTTTTAGCCGAAAAGAAAAGGAATGAATGAATATTTACAGTTATCAATTCAATCACACAAAGACCAACACAAAGACATCAATTTAATTAGAAAAAAGAAGACCAATGATTTTATAATTCATGCTAATTTTAATAGTAATACGTAATAGTAATACGGCTCTATTAATTTGTCTGCTTCCACCATACACTATTAATGAGTATGGATAATAATAATGAATTTTAATCTCAACATATAATGCAATCAGATATTATACAACAATATTGCTATGACTACTTGAATGAGAAACTACAGCAGGTATGTATTAATCCATTTATTTGTTTTAATAATCACATAAATCATTTTGCAATTTTAAGGGTCTTAAAATTTTAGGCCTTAAATTTCTTAAATTCACTGAAATATTGTCTTGTAGGTCTTAAATCCTTTTAAAAAAGTCTTAATTTTCATCTGTCCATGTCTCCAATCACCAACAATCCATCCAAAAAACACTTTTACTAGTATGTTTTTTTTTTCCCAAGAAAATTTGTTCAAATGTGCAAAGAAATAACTACTGTGAATGCAATAACCATATAATAATAATAATAATAATGTGATAACAATATAACAATAATGTGATGCAAGTAAACCTTTTCCACAGTACTGACTGGGCCGTTAGCAAAATTATTAGTGTTTAGCCCTCTATTTGTCTGGAATTTCATTCATAACAGTCTTAAAAAGGTCTAAAAAAGTCTTAAATCTGACTTTGTGAAACCTGCAGAAACCTTGTATTAACTGTACATCCCTGATTTCGATATTAATTTAAAATGACAGTGTCCTGATAACCAGTCCATGTGTGAACACATCACTGAATTGATCAGCTAATGATCATCAAAGGCCATTTGTTCACCAGAGTTATCACCAACCTAAGATTTTGCTACAGCTAACATTATCTAGCTAACTTTAAATCACACCAAATCTATGGTGACAACAAACACTGATTGGTTGCTACTGCAAATACCATCATTAACAACCCTATCATTTATGGTTGGTCAGTCCTGAAATGTTTGTTGGTTATTACCAAAAATCAATTTCCCTTCAATAAAATATTTTTAATGCTATGTTCCTATTTAAAACCTCTCAAGTGTGCACCCACAAAACACACACATACATGCATGCACGCACGCACGCTGCACGCACGCACACACACACACACACACACACACACACACACACACACACACACACACACACACACACATATATGAAACTGCTTTTCCAGTAAATCTACAGCAGATTATTTTTTTTTTCCTTGATTGGCATACACACATTCAAGGTCACTGAACTCCCAATACATGAAGAGTGATGGTCAGTGTTTCACATGACCTCTGGGGAACTGTGCAAACCGAGTGGGCAGTAACTCACTGTGATTTGTAGCCCTTGTGATCAATGTACCACACATCCACACCTACTATCACCATGCGTATCTCAAGGGAGCAATATATAAACATAGTAAATGCGCAGAGGATAAGCTGGAGAACTTACTGGGTTTTCTGGAACGGTTGTTGGTCATAACAAAAGGGTTGTGAATTTGCCCGCAGTGTATCGTTGAGGTTTTTTTTTTTAATCAAAGCATTTTCTCAAAAAATGTGTCAAAATAAAATTTTTCAACAAAAATCATTCTGCTTGCTGAAACATAGAAAAAAGTTGTGGCCAAATTAAGACACAAAATTACCCCACAGTGGATGAAAACATCCCCAACAGCACATAAGACTATTAGACTAAGGTTACTACTATATTGTTCACCCCTAACAAAGGCTCACCAAAATTAGATTGCAAAAGACTGGAATAAGGTAACCCGGTCTGATGTATTCTCAGCCTCAGACCTTACGCCAGACACTGCCCACATACCTGTGGCTAAACATCTGATGCATATAACAAGCACCATTTTAACATTTAGAATGTCCTGCAATCAGCGATTTGTCACTTGAATGTGCAGCTGATAAATCCCCCAGCATCTGGGTGTTGCCATCATGTCCATATGGACCAAGATCTCAGAGGAATATTGCTTGATTCTTACTGAATTTATGCCATGAACAATTAATGCAGTTTCTGCATGCAACAGCGAAACTGAAGCTACACTTTTTCCCCTCAAACAATAATGCAGTTTGACCCAATCTGGCTTATTGTCAGTTGGGACTTGCTTTCTTGAAATATATAGTGAACATGAAAGCGTTTTCAGAAGGCCTGTGCAGTTGTTGTTCTCATTAGGAAGGTGACCCCTCACTCAGAGCGTAAACATGGTTGCCAAGCGGAAAGGAATTCACTCATTAGCATCAACTCAGCAATGTGACTTCCTATCAGAGCATCGTGTGTGTATGTGTGTGCAGAAGACATCTGGTGATCCTGTGGGAGATGTTCAGCTTGGTTAGTCTGCTGTTAGCTCTGCACTGTTGAGGACTTAATAATGAGAAATTAAAGAGTTGTTGTAGCTGCGGGCGGTTCAAGTATAAAGGCTGCTGTCAGGAAACATTGCTTGCAAGTTTGGAAAGTCAGCATTTTGTGATGGACAGCTTCAGAACTCTCTCCTTTAAAAGTCATTCTTTCTAGTGGTAGTTGTTTAAAGGGCAATATCAAACCTGACCATAAACTGGGTCTGACACAGATTATTTAAGGGTTAATTGTAGGTTCATAGATTATATTTATGGATAGAAACCAGTTATTACCAGGGTTTGACATTAACACCCGCCAGCCCGTCAGATGAGGGTAGATTTCAGCTGTGGCCACCACCACTAGCCACTTTGGCTGGTAGAAAATAATTTTTTAAATTGTAGGTTTCTTAAAAGCAGGGTTTGCCAATAAGGATGGCCCAATATGCATGCAAATGCCATCTCAGAATCGAGAAGCAGCACGACTGATGAAAATAGCTGTGTTCGCGTGAGCAAAAGAAAGCAAGTGAATACCGAACAAGAGGATGATCACTCGCCCCAACAGTTGATATTTAAAAAGCATGCGTGCTCCCGCTTCCTTGCATGAAGCAACCGTGCCTAGAAACACATCTGGTGTGATCGTTTCTCTTTCAAATAGGCTAGACAAATAGTTATGCTCATGCACCCACTGTCCTGCTGCTTTCAAGAGCTTCAGATTTGTCTTTTTGTACGCAGCACCAGTTGCTTTCGCCCATTATTTGAACAGATTATTAATTGGCCTAAAATTAACCATACGTGTGATCATCCTTTCATTACCGCACAAGGTATTTATGTCACCTGCTTTCTTTTGCTTATTTCTTTTTGTTAATGTGGTTTAATTATAATTTTTTACAATAATATTGCTTTTATATGAGATTAACTCCCCATTTATGTGCAGTTAACTGGTGATCTGGGACCTTTAGCCAGAACAGTTTACTGTGCATAGTTTTAAATACATGACAATAATTATTTTGTAAATGTCAAAAGTTTCTTTGTTTTTTAAGAAATATTTGTTAAATAAAAAGTATAGTATGCATCTATATTTTGCTTGTTTCGACACATTTAAAATTTGTGGCTAAGAAATAATTATTTATTTATGTTTGGTGTGGTCAGAGATAAATTTGGTAAATCCTTCATTTTGAGCTCTGAAAAGTCACGTGAAATGAATTGTAATAAGACACTATAAAACCATGACCCATTTGCTCATACTCACTGAGCAAGCTCATACACGACTAAGTGAAATTAATGAGGAGGCATGTGGAAATAGCACAAAATCTAAATCAAGCAATTTTAGCAAGTCAAACTCAAATTTATGCATATAAAATATATTTCCAAACAACAAAATTTTGGCTAGTAAAAACGCAGAGTGGCTAGTAATAATGGAAATCTACTAGCCACAGTGGCTGGTGATCAAAAAAAGTTAATGTCAAGCCCTGGTTATTATCCATGTAATGACTAAGATAAGTACATAATATATAAATGAAACGGGACTGTGAAACACAGTGCTATCAACGATTAAGTGGTCTTAAGTACTTTGTACTGATTTTATATTCTGTGTATAATTTATTAAAGTATTTACCTATATAGTATACTGTAACTCTGTGTTATTCTGTAAAAGTACTATATTTATTGCTAATGAGATGGAGAAAGTTTGAGTTAGGCAACTCTTAGGGTGTATTCACTCTAGGTACGCTTGTCTTGAACAGTGCCCAGGCAAGATTGTCCCCTCTCCTCACTCCCCCTCAGCCTGTACTCACATTGCATTTTTTGCCTACCGAGCTTGAGCACGCTGCACGATGATGCAACTGTCCAGTTTAACAGAAGAGAAGCGCTCTTGATCCATACAATGGAGATTGCATTAGTTATTTTGTTTTGTGTTATTTTAAATGGTTTAATATGCAGTCAGACAATCAAATCTTTTGCTGAACAGATCCACCACTTGGGATGCTCATAAATGTTGATAAGAAGTCATCATGCTGCAAACCTCCTAAAACGTGCAGCATGATGACTTCTTATCAACATTTATGAGCATCCCAAGTGGTGGTTTTATTCACACTACAAGCATACCGTGCCTCTGGCACACCTCTTTCAACTGGGCCAGGGCTGGATAACTTTATTTTCTCTAACAAAAAATAAAAAATAAAAATATTGAGTACACTTTTGTAAAAAAATAAATAAAACATTGAGCAAATCAGTGAAGCTGAAATTTTACAGCTTGATTTCTTCTTACCGGTTTAAGACTGAATATTTAAAGGAATAGTTCATTCAAAAATGCAAATTCTGTCATCATTTACTCACATTTGAACTGGTTCCAAACCAGTTTGATGCTTTCTTCTAAACCAGAAAAGAAGATATTCTGATGAAAGGTGGAAACCTGTAACTGTTGACTTTAATATTTGTTTTTCCTACTATAAATGTCAATGGCTACAAGTTTTCTATCTATTTTTTTTTTTGGAGTGGTCAACAGAATAAAGCAGCATAGGCTCATTCTTTTGCTCATACATTTCTGGAGATCGCGAATTATGTAGCCAGAAGGATGGCTTTCCCACTGTTATCAGTTTGTCCAGTAGCTTTCCATGTATGTCAGCGGACTTGAAGCGCAGAGAGATGTTAACCTCGATGATGGGGTTCAAGTCTGGTGAAGAATGGTTCAAGAAAGTGCGTAAGACAAAATCAGAATCCCAAAATTAAAAAAAAAAAGTAAATAATAGGGTGAGAATATGGTAAAATCAGAAAACATGGTAAAAATCAGGCCAGGGCTTTTCTTTTTTTGCATTGCTTTTTAAAACATGATTGGGTTTGGGGAAGTGGGTGGTCGGGTCAATCTGTGCTTTTAAAAACACTATTGATTCGGTTTAGAGAAGGAGGAGGGTATGTCAGTCGATCGGTCAGTCATTCAGTCAGTCCACAACAACTTCGGGTGTATTTACATGAGAACAGCAGGTGAGAATGACACTTACGAGAGAAATTTGAGATCTCAAAAAGCGTACACAGCGGCAACTGCAAAAAAAGTAGCTACTGGGTTGGACTTGGGGCTCTCCAGAAATGTATATAGCGATACCTTTTCAGAATGAACCTGGGTTGGAATAAAGGCATTTGTGGGTGAACTATTCCTTTAAGAAAACTCACAGATTTGTGTGCTGTCAGCTAATCACTAAGAGTTAATTGCTGATATCTAGGGGGGCCGAGATGAAAGACTTAAGCTTAAGTCCCCTTAAATAAGCTGTAGAATCACCTTCGCATGCTACACACCAGTCACGTGCACATCCTCAGCTGTTCTGAAGGACGACATCTAGTTCTTATAATGTAAAACCATCAACACCAACCAATCAGATATCACACTTAGTCTACTGCAGAAAACCCAGTCAAAGGTTGTATGTATGTTTGTTCAGCTTTGCTCTGAGCATGTCCGTGTATGCGGTGGGGGTTTTGGGTTTTTTGTGCATCTCCGAAGACATCAGTCTCCTTGAAAAAAAAATGCTGCTGCTGTCAAAAACCCACAAGTCCACACAACACTTTCAGCAGAACTGCACTATGAGCAGCGCCAAAGTTGCAGATGTTGTTAACCAGTTTAGTCTGCCATAATCGCTTCATATAAATCACATCACATTGCATAAATGCTAGAATATCAAGCCGTGCCCTACTCCGCTGCGTCTTCAGAATCCTGCCGAATGAATCACCATCACCATCTGTCCTGAGCTGATGACTGCCCAGAAAACATCTCCTGTCCCACCTGCCCCACTTCCGGTTTGTCTTATTGCTCTCCCAGAGGAAAATCAAATGGGGGAGAAATGTAAATTTTTGAGGGAGGGAGTCTATAGAATGTAAGCATTTTGACAGTATACAGTGCTCAGCATATATGAGTACACCCCATTTTGAAAATGAATATTTTTATCCATTTCTCAGTGAATATGGGTAATATATATTGGTGCATTAGAACAAAACAGATTTATTAAACAGATATATTTATTAAAATAATATTTTAGTAACAGAACATCCATAGAAATTGAAGATTACATTTTAATTTATGCAAAAAAAAATTCAAACTACAACATTTCAACAAAATTGTATATATTTTTTCATTTCTCTTGATTTTTTCCTATTTTTTAAAATTTTATTTAATGTTTTTCCCTAACATAAATTTGGGCTACAATTTTTTAAATCGTTATACTGCTATTTTGTTAGATTAGCTACAGATTTGGTTTCAGTACTGACTAAACTAATGTATATGCACAAATATACTATTGCAAACCATCCTATAGAAAATATTAATTTAATTGAGAGATCTGTGAAGGGATGTACTCACATATGCTGAGCACTATAAGATAGAGCACTATAGTCAGAAGGGGTTCGGGTGGTTCAAGAGACCCACCCCCTGCTGACAAAGGTCCAGAATTTTTTCCAAACATGAGCACATTTGTCCTATTTTGACTGCTATGCCATAATAAATTGTGATAATAATCCATTGAAGAAGGGTTTAAGACCAATAAAAGCACCAAAGGCGGCTCATTCATTCATTCATTCATTCATTTTCTTTTCGGCTCAGTCCCTTTGTTTATCTGTGGTCACCACAGCGGAATGAACCGTGAACTTATCCAGCACATGTTTCACGCAGCGGATGCCCTTCCAGCTGCAACCCATCTCTGGGAAACATCCATACACACTCACTCACACTCATACATTACGGACAATTTAGCCTTCCCAATTTACCTGTACCACGTCTTTGGACTGTGGGGGAAACTGGAGCACCCGGAGGAAACCCACGCAAACACAGGGAGAACATGGAAACTCCACACAGAATTGCACCTGACCCTGCCGAGGCTCGAACCAGCAACCTTCTTGCTGTGAGGCGACAGCACTACCTACTGCGCCACTGCGTCGCAACTGCGGCTCATATTAAAGTTAATTTTAATACAAATAAGGCTACTGTTGTCATACAATATTTTTCTAATTTTACTTATTTAAAAAAACTGCAAAGCTCAACATTATTATTATTATTATTATTATTATTATTATTATTATTATTATTATTATTATTATTATTATTATTATTATTATTATTATTATTATATTATTCAAATGGATAAATTCTGACTGAGGGAGGTTGAATGTGCTGGCCAGTGTGTTATTTGTCTAATAAATGACAATAGGCAAAAATTGTGATATTGATGACCACCTGACAAGCTAATGAAGCAAAAAATGGTGCTTAAAATGCCACTAAAATGCTGTTTTTAAACATTTTACTTTCTCATTAAGGGAATTTTATGATGCAATGTTATTTATATGTATATATATATATATATATATATATATATATATATATAATGTATACTGTATTCTATTGAAAAACAGCATTTAAAAAACGTCATAATAATATGTCATCTTGTTCTGCAAGTGCCTCAGAGTTGTAATCTTGGGAATAAAAGATTTATTTTGCCTTTTTATATATATATATTTGGTGCTTGAACATCATTATAAATAGGGCAAGATCTCTTAATTATTTAAAAATAAGTCTGTGGTTACAAAATGTTTTGTTCCATCTTCCTATGGATTTGTTTAAACAGGCATACAATAAGCATGAAAATATTGTCAATATCCAAATTACCACAATTTAGAATAACTGTTTTAAAAAAATCTTTTTATAATTCTGAGTAATAAGCGCAACACTTATTTGATTATTAAAAAAACATTTAAATATTCTGATTTATAGCTCAAGAGATATTTCGTTACCACCTTGGAATTATAAGGTTCTATCTGCGTTCTGAATGATTTTGAGATATTGAGCTTCAAAGTTTTTGCATTCCATAGCAAACAGTATGTGTGCAAAAATTGTTTTTTTTATAAAAAGTCTTAAAATGTAAACAACTTATAAAAAAAACACCCCATAATGTAAATAAGTCGTCAATTAATAAGAATATGTCAATAACTCAATTTTGACAAAAATGTCAGATAGAACCTTATAACTCTAAGGTGACAATTTGTTCTTATTATCAAAATGTTAAAACAACTGTGCTGCTTAATAATATTTTAGAATCAGTGCCAAAAATTTCTGGATTCTGTGATGAATAGAAAGTTCAAAATAACCTAATTTATTTGAAAAGCAAATATTTGTCATGCTATTATTATAATCACTTTTGGTGAATTTTACTGTGTCCTTGCATAACCAAGTAGCCTATTATTTCAGTAAAAAAGACAGTATTACAGTTAAGATAATGTGTAATATTTGAATATTTTACATTTCTCATACAGCAATATCAAAACACTTGTTGCCATCCCAACACAGCCCCACTGACAAAACCAATGAGACAACATTGTTGTTTTTTTTTTGCTATTTATACATTCATGACATGTAATCTGCATATTGTATACTGCATTCTATTTAAAAAATGGCATTTAAAAATATTGGCATAATATAATGCCATCTTGTTGTGTATTTAAGTGCATTTGAGTTATAATATTGGGGAAAAAGGCTTATTTTGCCTTTTTTGAAAAATATTTGGTGCTTAAATGTCATTTTAAATTGTGCAAGATCTCTTAATTAATTAAAAAGAAGTCTGGGGTTAGTATTTGTTTAGTTGTTTTTGTATATCTTACAATAGATTTACTTAATAAGGCATACCAGCCTGATCTCACGAGAAAACGTAGTTATTTTACGTTTTGTCAGTTTAGTGGCTAATTCGTACGGAATCATGTGAGTTCAGTCGTACGAAATTGTACGAGTTTAAAAAGGAGGCGTGGCACCTAACCCCACCCCTATACCCAACCTTCATTGGTGGATGAGCAAATCATACTAAATTGTACGAATTAGATCGTACGAATTCACACGAATTAGCAACTAAAGCAAAAAGTTACGAATTGCCGTGAGATTGTGTTGGGCATACAGTAAGCATTGTAATTTTGTCAATATTCAAATTAACACAGTTTAGAGTAACAGTTTTAAAGGGCACTTACCCCTTTTTCAAAATTTAAGATAAGTCTTTTATGTCTCCAAAATGTGTCTGTACGTTTTCAGCTCAAAATACTCATCAGATTATTTATTATGCCTTTTTGTACAGTATATTAGACATGTGAGCTGTTTTGACTTTGTAGCTGTTTTTGTTGCCTGTGCCTTTAATGGAAATGAGCTGGTCCTCCCCAGCCCCTGTTCCCATGTGCGAGCCAAAGAGATCGCTCATTATTGCTATGATGGGTGTAGCTTCTCCTGCGGCATCTCATGCATAAGCAGCACAGTGACAGACAAGACTGAAGCATATCTTTCCCAACCGTTATTTGTAATTACTGCTGAGTTAATTTAAGCCTTTCTGCAATGATGAGTCACACACAATGTCGTTATTGTCCCCCTCATGTGGTTTTAAAGCTTTTTTTTTCTTTTTTTTTCTGTTGAGCACAATATATTTCTTTTAAAAATGCAGGTTGCTGGGACATATTGACATCCATAGTGTGTTTTTGCCTACTATGAAAATCAACGGGAGCAAATGATCCCTTTAATTGTCTGACATCACACTTGGAATTGCAAGGTCAATTCAATAGCATTGCAATATATAAGCAATGTGCTCACAAACACTGAAAATACTACGCCATCACACTATATGTACACTATATGCAGCACAAATGATGAAATACCATGCCATTATTCCACATATACCCAGTCTCTCTTTATTCTTTCCTGGGATTTAATCAAGTCAACAGATTTCTAACTATTAGTCTCCTCAGATGTGCCTATGCGTTTTCTCTGGCCTTTGAAGCTCTACGTGATGGCACAAGCGCCGAGAGCCTCCCTGTGGGGCTCCGGAATCAACGCCACAGTTAGCTTTAATGATCTGTCTTAAAGTAGACACAGTAATCAGGTTAGTACATCAAACAGAGCAGGGCATAATTTAGTTTCAGCGTTTCGAAAAACACTACAGATATTACAGCAGGATGTAATGAACCATAAAGCGCAAGTTAGAAAAAAAACAAAGCTTCGTCCTCTGAAAGCGAGTCTTGGTAGGGCCCAGGTGCCTTGTCATGGTTGTGAATCTGTGTCTGACGTCCCAGCAGAGAGCCACCGTGAACCAGAACTGTCGGCACAGTGCAATTTGTTCCGAGAGGAGCAGAGCCGCCGCACCACCTGCAGCACGTGTCTGCCCAGCGTCCCAAGAGGAAGGACACACCAAATATTACACTGTTGCAGCTTCTGCTTCCTGCACTGCATGACGAAGACTTCACATTTACTACACTTGTAGCTTATATTATGTTATACTTATTGTTTTGGAATTATTTGTTTATATGCTTATTGAATGATTCTAAAAAATCCTCATCTAAAAATCTATTTTAATATGCAAGTTTACTATGCTGTTTTTTGTTTGTAATAAATCATTTTAATATGCTTATATTATGATTATATGATTATCATATGATTAATATATTCATTTTGCATTTACAATAATTAATTACACAAATGCTAATAATATTGAAAACAATGTTGCACTGCTGTAGAAGAACAGGCACACTAGACATTCCATAAGAAAAATGTTTCTTTTATGGCCAAGGAAGAATCCATTTTATCAGAAAAGCATATAAAGTGTACATACACTCGCCTGCCTTTTTATTAGGTACACCTGTCCAACTGCTCGTTAACTCAAATTTCTAATCAGCCAATGACATGGCAGCAACTCAACAGTAACTCAAATAACCACTCGTTACAACCGAGGTATCCAGAAGAGCATCTTTGAACACACAACAAGTAAAACCTTGAGGCAGATGGGCTACAGCAGCAGAAGAACACACTGGGTGACACTCCTGTCACACTTTGGGCCTGTTAGTACTAATTGATCATCGTGTCAGCGCCACAGCCTACCTGAGTATTGTTGCTGACTATGTCCATCCCTTTATGACCACAGTGTATCCATCTTCTGAAGGCTACTTCCAGCAGGATAACGCGCCATGTCATAAAGCACGAATCATCTCAGATTGGTTTATTGAACATGACAATGAGTTCACTGTATTCAAATGGCCTCCACAGTCATCAAATTGCAATCCAGTAGAGCACCTTTGGGATGTGGTGGAACGGGAGATTCACATCACGGATGTGCAGCCGACAAATCTGCAGTGATGCTATCATGACAATATGGATCAAAATCTCTGAGGAACATTTCCAGTACCTTGTAGAATCTATGCTATGAAGGATTGAGGCTGTTCTGAAAGGGAAAAGGGGATCCAATCCGGTACAAGTGAGGTGTACCTAATAAAGTGGCCAGTGAGTGTATATATTTATTTATAAAAAAATTTCTTAACATTTAATTTTCTTATATAATTTTAATTACTGTTTTAAGTTAGACTACTTCATATTAATATATCATTTTAATATAAAAAAAAGATAAGGTAAATAATAGTGTAAAAAGTTAGCAAAGTTCTGAACGTTAGTATGTACATATAAAGAATGCAATCTGCTGATCTGCTTTTTCATTCATTCATTCATTTTCTTTTCGGATTAGTCCCTTTATGAGTCAGAGGTCGCCACAGTGGAATGAACCGCCAACTTATCCAGCATATGTTTTAAGCAGCGGATGCCCTTCCAGCTGCAACCGATCACTGGGAAACATCCATACACACTCATTCACACATAAACACTACGGACAATTTTTAGCTTACCCAGTTCACCCGTACCTGTGGGGAAAACTGGAGCACCCGGAGGAAACCCACGCGAAACTTGCCTGCAGGTCACACACCAGAAGCGGCGCTCTGCGTGGCGCGACGCTGATGCAGCGCCATGCATTTTAGAATTTTAAACATAGGTTTCTATCAGGGTACACACAACGGCGCTTCAAGCCACTGACTTGAAGCACCGTTGTGTGTACCCTGATAGAAACCTATGTTTAGAATTCTAAAATGCAAGGTGTGACGATTCGGGACACTTCATGTTTCTGCCGCACCACAGAGAGTGTCTGGTGTGCCATGTCGCGGATTCGAGCGGTGTATACGGTGCCTCAGCCAAAGTTAATTCAGTGTGCGTGGTTATTAGTCTCAGTTTTACAGCCAACTGTGTGCTAGTTTCAAATGCCTAGCTTGTACACTATACAAAGACACAAATGATTTTGTACTCTCTGCTGACGTCCAAGACGTACATGTACGGCTGAATGCTGATCCTCTCACTCCTGCCGCTTCTCTAAGTCTGCCTGTCTGACTCTGTTGCAAACACAGAGAGGGTGAGCTCTTGGCTCCGCCCCCTTGTTACGTTGGGCGGGAAGCTGAAACAAATTTTCATGTGAAGCAACACACCCCTAAAACAGTGAGCTGTGTACACGCCCACAAAATAACACTTTTTAACACATTATATTAAAACAATCTGAACTGTGTTTTAAACTGAACCTAAACTGGCACACTCAGAAGAACCATAATATTAATATTAAATCATAAACAAGGGGTAAACTATGCGCCCTTTAATGCATAAAACCACAACGATACACAATGTCTGGCAAACAAAAATACAAAAGAGGTAAAAGTGATTAAAAAAAAATTGAAACTATTGAAAGAAAAGTGGCTAATTCGTACACATTTATACGATTTCATTTGATTTTGAAAAGAAGGTGTGCGACGAAACCCTACGCCTAAACCCAATTATCATTGAGAAACAAGACTGTTTTTTTTATCCTATCATTTTTCCTATGTTAACCTCTTAACCTTTCCAATGATACCTAATTTGTGTTTCTAGTTTACTGGGGTCAAAAACTGTTACTATTTATAGTTAGGTAGGTGTAAATCCCCAAAAGTGAGTGCTGGCTAAGAGGTTAACTTTGTAAAAGAAAAATGCATGGCTGAAGAGCTGAAAGATCCAACTAATATATAATAAAATGGGTTGCCAATCAATTGTCAGTTGATACCAAGCAGCATCACATTTTTTTTTTCAGCAGTATCTAATATCTGGTTTATTGATTGTTGTCAGTGATGTCATATTCTGTCGACACAGCATTTGCCACCTGTCCTCTGAGGAAGGAAACTTGCAGTTGCTTGTAGATCTAAAAAAGAAGTTACAGACTTCACAGAAACTTTTAGCTGTTAAAGCTATCATAGTTTTGTCCTGGTTCTGTTCAGAAAGCCCTTCTGACCTCGTTCTGTAGCTTCCCTGCAGCCTCGCTGTACCATCCTGCGACTCTCACTAACACTGATCTCAGACCTCAGCTGCAGACCTCACAGAGAGAGGAAACTCTCCAAAGAGATGTCTCATCGACTCATGCAGAGCAGCCATCAAAAGATCACTTTCTGCAAGGGCGCCAGTGACATGCCTCATAAATCTGTTTTTAACATCCTCCTGTCCCCTTCTTCTCCCTTCTGGCTTGTACCAAACGCATACACAGAGCTTGTGCACACTTTCAACAAAGTACTCAAACTATAGCCAAATAAAGGACATGTACCTATGTAATCAATCAATTATGCTTGATTTATGGTTGATTGATTGATTGATTGATTATAAACATCAATTTTTTCCTTCAGTCTATGCAATCATATATGTCCCAACATGAAAAAATACTATAGTAAACTTATAGAAAATACTAAAGTGTTTTTGAATCACACTAAAGTCAATTGAATTAATCTCTTGTGGTGATTATACTGTTGCTATGGTAATACAATGACAATAGTAGTACAAACAAATGACCCAATACTGTAGTTTCCTACAACTACATGGTATATTACACTACAATACACCCCATATTAATGTAGTTTTTAACTGAAGTATACTACAGTATTTATTACAGTTTATCAGTTAACTATAGTTGATACTACAGTATGCATTAGCAACCATAAGTGTCATAAACACCACAATATATACAGTTTAATACACTTTACTATAGTATTGTTTAAAAACACTATAGTATTTACTATGATATAGTATAGTATTTTTTTCACGTGGGTTGTTTTTCATTTTTTTTTGTTTTTATTTGTGTTTTGTGAAGGGTTGTAGTTTCAGCATCGATATCGCAATGTGTACATCCACAATACTCACATAGTTGATAAGCACGACAGTTTAGAATGCATGAGATTGGTGAATTGCAATGTATAACCATAAGAGAGTAAAAGTTTATCATTTGCATCTGTTTTAAAGGCATATCAAGAGAGTTTACAGCATTCGGGCACAAAAAAAAAATGACAACATTTGTAACTTCTTGCTAACTTTACTGAATTATTAATACAATGAAGACTCAACGGTGTTATTTTACATTTAACATTACCTTTGATTTTAACCATAAAGCACTGTTCATTTTACTTTTACTTTTGCACTATTGTATTTATTTTCACTTGCAAGTGAAATTTTTTTTACACACTATTCAGCTACAAAAATACTCCAGTCCATCTAAATTAATGATTTCTTTCTAAATTGAAGTTGTATTGATATTGCAATACAAAGAAATCACAGAAAAACAAAACATTGTAATGTCAGATTTTTCTAATACCGCACAGCTCTAGTTCTGTATGTTTTATGAATTGGAAATAGGAAAAAAATAGTGGTAAAGGGACTGTCTAAAAAGTCCACACATTAACCCTCCTGTTGACTAAGAATATGGGTCAAAAATGACATTTTATATTAATCTTGTGACCACTTCCAACTCAGTCGCACATGTTTCATCAAGTAAAATAGATTTTTGACCAATGGACCCATTTCACATTTATGGGTTTCTCAGTAAGTCATCATAATTATGTAATCTTAGAGCACAGTGAATGGGAGAGTACAACAAATACAACAGTTGAAGTCATAATTATTAAACCCCCTGAATTATCCCTATAAATGTTTATACATTTTTTAAAAATAAAATTATTTAAAACATTCAAGGATTTAAGATGCTGATGACCGTTAAACATGTCATAACAGTCTTGTGAAAAGCATCCATAGAACAAATGGCATACAAGATCACTCAAAGGTTAATGGTGGTCTTTCATTATTTCAACACATGCAACACATGCAAAAACAATATGTTTTACTATGCTGGTCACACAAAAAATCTGATTGTTCTTTTTCTATATTAATATTTATTCATTGGGATAAACCCCTTGAGATGTACCATCTCACCAATTACATAATAATAACACCATAAGACAAAGACAAAACATAACTTACTCAACATTACTCAAAAAACAAAACAAAACATAAAAAAATGGGGGAACTAGTATACATACATACAACCGTGTATATATATATATATATATATATATATATATATATATATATATATATATATATATATATATATATATATATATATAGTACAAAAAATATATACAGATCAATGAATCAAATCACCACATAAATAATAACATCCTCAGGAAAACAAGTACAATCCAAAGTAAAAATATTATAACAAAGTTTGCTTAAACACCTTAAATGATGTAATGGATCGAATGTTCACAGGTAAATTATTTTTTTTATTTCAATTGGACCCTTAAACATAAAAGCTCTTTTACCAATACATTTTTTAAAACGAGGAACAGAAAAAATAAGTCTGAACAGATTGTCTAACTTGATAATTTAAGGAAAAAATACAAAATGTTGTTGTAAATAATAAGGATACTCAACATAAATACATTTAAATATAAATTGAGGCCAGTGAATATGTTGTCTTGTGTGCAAAGATGGCCACTGCAGCAGATCATACATTATACAACAATGTGTGTAAAAAGAACAACCCAGAACAAATCTGCACAGTCTATTATATGTGGTATTGAGAGGAGCAAGATCTAATTTCGATGCACTGTGATAAACAACATCACAATAGTCAAAAATTGGAAAAATAGGTTGAAGACCAAGTTTCTTGTGAACACTAAATGAAAAACAATGCCTAGACTGATATAGGTTACTAATTCCAAAGTTGACTTTATTTACAATATGATTAATATGTGATTTAAAGGAAAGTTCAGAATCAAGCCACACTCCAAGGTATTTAATCGTATCAACTAGTAAAAATAGTAAAAACTAGTAAAAATGTTTGTTAGAGATATTTATGTTAACTGCTGTGAAAATGGCAATGAAATATAGTCCCAACATACAGAAGAATGTGTCCCAGATCAGTCAAGATGAGGAAAAACTTAATGCTAGGCTCAGACTACAAAGTATTTTTTTTGTCTATTACAGTAGTCTCAGTGTCAGATTATGCGAGAATCTAAGTATTCACAATGGCTTCCAACCAATGTCAACCAATGTGATGTCTCTGAGGATATTTGTAATTCCATCAAGAAGGTGAACTGCCAATTTTACGAGCAACTAAGACACCAATATCATTGTTTCTCTTCTGTTTCGCCATATTTGAAAGCTTTATGGCTTGGATTCTGGGCTACAGTTAATTCACAAATGTGATAAAACCCCATCAAGGATGAGCAAAAATAAGTTTAAATGTTCTAGTATTTCTGTTGAGTTGTAAATTGTTTCAGGTAAAGTATAATAATGAATGTTACAGAAAGAACTTTAGAGGTCTACTGTTGCCAAACCCAATTTATATAATCACAAGTATCCATTCATTCATCCATCCATTTTCTGGCATTAGTTTTTCTGTTTTGAGTCTTTTGTTTTATAACTCATGTTACAATGTGAGGTGGGTGTTTCTGAACTCATGCCAGATTTATTAAACATTATGAACAATCTGGCATTCTGATTTGCATCCATCACATTCAAAATAAAAAGAAAAAAGAAGACATCACATGACATGAGGTACAGCTAAAGGCAAAATTCTTAGTCGTCCTGTGAAATTTAAAGTGTTTTTCAAATATTTCTAAAGTGCTATTTAATAAAGAGAGGTTTAAAGATATTCGATTTAATAACTAATTTCAATGATGACAGTAAATAATGTTACTAGTTATTTTTGCAAGATAATATTCAGCTTATAGCGTAATTATAGTCTTAACTAGGATTAAGCAAGTACATTTATGTTAATTAGGCAAGTTATTGGACAGCTGTTTTTTTTCTGTACCCAATCAAAATAATAATAAAATAAAATAATACTAATTATTATTATGACTTAAGAGGGTATTATTATTATTGTTATTATTATTCATTCATTCATTCATATTCTTTTCGGCTTAGTCCCACCAGAGCAGAATGAACCGTGAATGGGAAATTGGGAGAGCTAATTATTTTGTCTCTGCCTGTACCTTTATTCTATCAAAAAAATCATGTTAAATTCACAACAAAAAAATATACTGGAAATGACAGAAATCAATATAATTATTCATACTATGACATAAGATTCTGGTCAGACTGCCAAATCCTACTCAACACTGTTGATAAATCAATTTTTTTACATGCAGAAGTCTTTTTAAAGCAAGCATGAATCATGCAAAATGGAGATGTAGGCTACCATGATTGAAGTAAGATCAATGCACTGACCCTCAACCCCTGCACAGCAGGAATTCTCTAATATTCAGCCTTGAGCAGCACAAAATCAAATAAATCTTTAAAGTTAAAAATAAATAAACATACAAACCAATCCCAAAAATGGAATTTTGAAGGAAAATATGTGTTTTATCTGTTACGAAAAACATCTACATACTGTACTCAATCAAAATACAAAGAATTCCAACCCAGGCTTATTCTGATTACGTACCCCTACATACATTTCTGGACAGCATAAAATCCATCCCAGAAGCTACTTTTTTTTTGCTGTTTGTGTTTTCGCGAATCCACCAGAGGCCGCTGTGTACACTTTTTCAGATCTCAAATTTTTCTCGCAAGTGCCATTCGTGCCTGCTGTTCTTGCTTTAATCCACCAGAAGCTGCTGTCGGCTGACTGACTGACCGACCAACCGATACTTCCACCCACCCCCTTTCCCTAAACCCGACCGATAGTGTTTTCAAAAGCACCAATTGACCCACCCACCCACCTCCCTGAATCCAACCGACAGTTTTAAAAAGCAATCCAGAAAATGAAAAGCCCTCGTCTGATTTTTACTACCATTTTTGATTTTACTGATTGATTTTGAATGGTCGTGCCCATGAATGGTCGTGCCCATGATTTTGAATGGCCGTGCTCAACTGAGCCTGGTTTCTCTCAAGGTTTTTTTTCTTCACTTTTGCCATTTAGTGAAGTTTTTTTTCATTCTCCGCTGTCGCCACTAGCTTGCATGGTTCGGGATCTATAGAGCTGCGCATCGTTGGATTTGCTCTTCAGTATTTGGACTCTCAGTAGTGATTATTAAACCACACTGAACTGAGCTCAACTGAACTGAACTTAAACACTACAAACTGAACTACACTGTTCCTCTTTACTATGACCCTTTATGTGAAGCTGCTTTGACACAATCTACATTGTATAAGCGCTATACAAATAAAGGTGAATTGAATTGAATTGAATTGAATACCACATTCTCACCCTGTTATTTACTTGTTAAATTTATTTTTTGCCTTTGATTTCTAGAACCGTTCTTCACCAGACTCGAACGGTCAACTCCTCTATGACTCTTAAGTCCGCCGACGTACGCGGTGAGCTACTGGACAAACCGGTAACAGCAGAAAAGCCGTACACACAGTGGTACCGCAAAAAGAAACAGAAGCCGATATCATACCGCTCCGTAGCGTTCGTTTTAAAGGCGAAAAGCAGCCATATGTTTTCTGGCTACATAATTGGTGCTCTCCAGAAATGTATACAGGGGTACGTATTCACAATAAGCCTGTATTGCAGAACTCAGAAACCACTGCTATTAGCGACACATATGGCTGTTAATTGAATTGCAGCCAGCAACCTATTGCTCAAACTTGCATTTGTGCCATGTAATGTACAAGAGACTGAACATGATTCGGTGTCCCAATACACTCAGAAGTAGTTTTTAAGTAGATAAATAGACAGACAAAGATAGACAAATTTAAGTAGATTAGAAGCTAAAAATTTTATAAAATGATAAGTATAATATCATTGATAAGAATAATGAAAATACAGACATCCTACCCTGTAAAAATATCTGTGAATTAGCAGTTTTCCATATTTTGAGATTCATGCTTTTATTTTTTCCCTGTATATTTATGCTTTTGAATTGCATTATGGGAACTTAATCTTTCTTTCAACAACGTTTAACCTTGAATAGTTCAAAAAAGTGTCTTGATTTCTGCAGTGATATTCGGATGGTAGGGTCAGAATTTGACCAACAACATGAAAGCATGAATCCATCCTGCCTTGTATCAACCTTTCAGGCTGGTGGGGGTGGTTGTCTAAAGGTGTGGGCAATATTTTCTTGGCACACCTTGGGCTCACTAGTACCAATTGAGCATCGTGTTAATGCCACAGCCCACCTAGTATTGTTGCTGACCATGTCCATGCCTTTATGACCACAGTGTATCCATCTTCTGATGGCTACTTCCAGCAGGATAACGTGCCATGTCATAAAGCACAAATCATCTCAGATTGGTTTCTTGAACATGACAATGAGTTCGCAGTACTCAAATGGCCTCCACAGTCACCAGAGCTAAATCCAATAGATGGATGTGGTGGAACGGGAGATACACATCATGGATGTGCAGCCAAAAAATCTGCAGCAACTCAGTGATTCTATCATGTCAATATGGACCAAAATCTCTGAGGAATTTTTCCAGTACCTTGTGAATCTATGCCACGAAGGATTAAGGCAGTTCTGAAGGCAAAAGGGGTTCCAACACGGTACTAGTAAGGTGTACCTAATAAAGTGACCAGTCAGTAGATATCTTTATCCTAGATTTGCTTTAGTGCTAATAAAATGATACATGACGCTGTGTAATGGTAGTTTTGTAAATAAAGGATGCACTGAAATCTATTTACACATTACATTAAACACCATCACCATAACTGCAAACTAAATCTCCCATTTTACATTAAAAACACATGTATGGTCTTCCTCATTCGTTTCCATTGCATCACATCCATAATAATACTCATCAATAACCTCTATCTTCCCTCCATGGCCACTTTTCGTCGTCCTTTGTTGGTCTTGTGATGCTATGCTTCCTCTCTCTTCTGACTCTGGCAGCCAATGAGATGGCTCGGAGGGAAATTGTGCACATGCCCCGATCAAACATATGCTGAACATACAGTATAGATATGCATAAACGTATGGGCACATCCTACGCACGTGCACGGTGCAAAACGCTGCATCATACGGGGAGGCCCATAAGGAGGAGCAGACCTGAAGGGTTACACAATCACATAAACCCACAAACACACACACTTACACACTTAATGTGACAATGAGAGGACCCTCAAAGAGAAAGAGAGAGAGATAGTGGAGGAGAAGAGGACAATGGACAGAACCCATGCCATATGCCTGGGTCTGTTACTATAGCAACAACACACTTCCTCTCTCTCTCCTTCATCTTTGCCTGAATGGATGGAATAAAGGAAACCCAATGTAGAAAATCACATCTAAAATTCAGTGAATGAAAACTGTGCACAGTATGCCGACGCGCAGAGTTGTTTTCTAATAGTGGGGAATATTAAATCATCAGTTTGATTTGATGATTTTTTTTTTCTGAAAGCACATTTGTCAGCGCAATTGATTTTTCTCTTTTTAAATTAATTATTTATTTATTTTTGCCCTGGAACGACATATTTTTCATCTGATTTTCTTTTTCTTATGAAACTTGACAAGTCATGTTTTGCACAAGTCATGAATTGTAATAAGGACAAATGTAACTTTCAACAACTTTGTTTCAGAAACTCAATTATCCTTAATTAATTAAATGAATAAATAAATCACTACTGTTCAAAAACTGTTTCTTTCGAAATGTAACTTTCAACAAGTGTGTATCAGTAATCTAATTTTCTCCCAAAAAAAAAGAAAAGATAATTAAAAAGTAATAATATTACAACATAGGCTCATTCTAAAAGCGTAGCCCTGTATACACTTCTGGAGAGCATGAATTATGTAGCCAGAAGTGTCTTTAAAACGAACGCTACAGGGTGGTATGACGCCGTTCCTTTTTGCGCTTACCAGCTGACCAATAACCTCCGTATGGCTGGCTTTCCTGCTGTTATCAGTTCATCCTGTTAGCTCACCATGTATGTCGGTGGACATGAGAAGCAGAGAGGAGTTGACCACAATGACAGGTTTTCGAGACTGGCAAAGAACAGTTCCAGGAAGCGGGTAAGACAAAAACAGAATCCAAAAAATAAAAAAATAAACAAGTAAATAACAGGGTGAGAATGTAGTGACATCCAAAAAAGTGGTAAAATCAGGCGAGGGCTTTTCTGAGTGTGAATGAGTGCATATCGGTGTTTACCAGTACTGGATTGCAGCTGGAAGAACATCTGCTGCGTAAAACATATGCCGGAATAGTTGGTGGTTCAATCCACTGTGGTGACCTCTGAAATAGAGACTAAGCCAAAGGAAAATAAATGAATGAATGAATGAATGAATGAATGAATGAATGAATGAATGAATGAATGAATGTTCAAATACTCTCACTAGTTTTAATACGTGTGTCTGTTACTTATGTCTGTATGTCCTTATTTTAAGAGACTGTTACATTTAGTCAGCAAAGTACATGTTTATATTAATAAACAAATGTGGCAGTAAATATATTTACATTATTCAGAAAATCGTTTTTTTGTAAATGTTGTGCATTTGAAGTTCCTACACTCAATTTTTATTTTGCTGCTTGTTCAAAGTACTTTTCTTAAAATGAGTTAAAACACCACAATTCTTATGTTTTTTTCGGGGGGGGTTTGACAACTTTATTATTTTGATGTTCAATCCACATAAATTTGTCAAATTTAAGTTAACTTAATTAATTTAATTCAAGTTAAGTTTAACTTAATCAGCCTCCAGCACCTAGACTGCAGCTCTGCACAAGAAATTTGGCCAGAGGAGAAATGGTCGTGCCCAACTGAGTTTAATTTCTATCAAGGTTTTTTTCCTTCACCTTCACTCAATTGGTGAAGTTTGTTCCTCGTCACTTTCGCCACTGTCTTGCTTGGCTTTGGACTTGTGGAGCTGCGCATCGATGGATTTGCTCTTCAGTGTTTGGACTTTCAGCAATTAAACCAATTAAACCACACTGAACTGAACTAAACTGAACTTCAGCTCTGAAAACTGGACTGACACAGTTTTTCTAGAACTATGTTAAGCTGCTTGGACACAATCTACAATGTAAAAGCGCTATAGAAATAAAGATGAATTGAACTGAATTGATTTGGATTTGTGTTGGGACAACATAAAGGAATTGTGGAACCCAGCATTTTTTACACTGTACTGGAAAAACAAATATGATCACATGTCATTCCCTCTCACGAAAAAATAATAAAAAAAAAGAATAAAAACTAGTAGATTAGAATAAGAAATGTTTCTATTTGTTGTTACTGAATATCAGGGTTAAATGTGGATTTCCTAGCTCTTCTGAAGTTAAAACAATATTGTGTCATCTAAAGATGGTTATAAACATATCTGAGAACATGACACCTACCTTCTTCGATATATTATGGGCCAAAGTCTGATAAATGTCTATCTGACATTTCACAAGTGTCATCAGTAGTTTACAGTTTTGTAAAACCAGATAAACTCAGATTTGCCAAGTGGTCTTACATATAAATAGAATAATAACAATGTAGTATTACTACTATTACTACTACTACTATTAACAACAACAACAATAATAATAATAATAATAAAAAAAAATTATAATAATAATAGTAATAATAATAACAACAACAACAACAACAACAACAACAACAACAATAATAATAATAATAATAATAATAATAATATGAAATGTCTTCTTACTACTGGAATAATGCCCTTACCTGCAAACATTTGTCTCTGAAACTCGGGGTGCACTGTGATGTTTGTGGGGTTACTTTCAGTCAGTCATAGTTCAGTCACTATGCTATGGACCGGGTTCCGGAGAGACGCCGCAATCAAATAGTATACCAAAGTTGGCGACTGGGTGGCATTACAAACTGTACCAAAAAGCTGAGGACTGGGGAAGGGGGGGAATTGGGGTGGAATTACAGACGTTTTCTGGGAGAATTTACTAAATGGGAGTGTGGCGGAGACTCCCAGGAAAAACGAAAGTGTTGGCATGTATGGTAATGCCTGCTTGGCATAACATATAACAATATTAATGTTTTAGTGTATTTTTTTTTTTCCTCAAATAAATGCAGCACTATTGAACATATAAGACTTCTTTATATATATATATATATATATATATATATATATATATATATATATATATATATAATTATTAGCACCCCTTTGATTTTTTTCTTTTTTAAATATTGGCAAATGATGTTTAACAGAGCAAGGACAGTTTCACAGTATGTCTGATAATATTTTTTTGTTCCGGAGAAAGTCTTATTTGTTTAATTTTCAACTAGAAAAAGCAGTTTTTAATATTTTTTAAAAACATTTTAAGGTCAAAATTATTCTAAAGTCCCTTTACCCTAATTACCCTATTCTGCCTAGTTAACCTAATTAACCTAGTTAAGCCTTTAAATGTCATTTTAAGCTGTATAGAAGAGTCTTGAAAAATATCTAGTAAAATATTATTTACCGTCATTATGGCCAAGTCAGCTATTAGAAATAAGCTATTAAAACTATTATGTTTAAAAAACTTAAATGAAAATAAAAATAATAATAATAAACGGGGGTAATATATATATATATATATATATATATATATATATATATATATATATATATATATATATATATATATATATATATATATATATATATATTTATTTATTTATTTATTTATTTTTTTATAGTAGGTATACCAAAAAAAAGAGTTACAGTAGGGAACATTATTTTCAGGAATTAATCAATAAAAAAGTTAAAAAATAAACTATTGTATACTGTGTAATGCTTGCTCCATGAACTTTAATTTAAGAGTGCAGTTTTAAATTTAATGAAGTCTCCTCAAACTCTTTATCATCCCGTGAAACTTATTTCATTCTGCTTTTGAATTACGTGAACATAGCCCTGCTGTCAAATTTCATTTACAACATGCATATTCATTACTATGCTAATTAGCCCCGCTTTCACTCAATCACACCAGCTCAGGTTACCTGCTCAACTTTCACTCAGTCAACCGAAATAGCACATGCTACATAATGAAAATGGAAATGTTAGATTGCTTTTGCCACATACTGTATGCCTACTGTAAGAATGCTTAGATGTCAATTTGCAATTGCGATATATTTGATAAAACGTTTGCTATTGTAGGAAAGGTTGTTTTTTTAAGCATATTAAAAATAATAGAAAGACATGTAAATTATGTTAATTTAGACTTTCACCACCGAGAGTCTCTTAAAAAACTAAAGACATATATTTGCTTATGCTTTAAAATTACTTGAATATAACTATATCATCTTACCTCATTTAATATATGCAGACACATGAATATGGAAATTAGGCCTGCCACCACTGAATCACACCTGCTCCACTTTCACCTGGTGTTCTAAAGTAATAAATGCTACACAATGAAAGTGGCAGTATTCTGACATATACTGAATGCATGTCTTGCAATTCAGATTTTTTTTCTTAGTTGCCTTCATTTGCCACAGTTGTGAGTTTATACAGCTATTTCACAATTCTAACGGCATTTATAGCTATAAAACTATTTGGTTATATGTGAGCCATGGGTATATGAGTCAAACTCACAACTCTGAAAAATAAATAACAGAAAGAAAAGGTAGAATTGTGAGATTTTAAATTGTTAAACAGAATTGAAAACACAATTTAGAGTTTATAGGCTTATGTTGCAATTGTGAAGACTTTCTGTCTAAAACAACAACAACAACAACAACAAAAAGCATATAGTGCTGAATCATGCATTTGTACATTGTTTGTCTTTAAACACATGTAGAGCAGTGTTAAAGTTTACATGAAATCAAAATGTAGGATCTATATTTTGCTAGTTGACATTGCTAGTCTTAAGGCGTGTACACACCGGAACACTAATCATCAGCATTTTTTGAGGTTTTTCAATATTAAAATGCAATCGATGGTATTCGCCAAACCCAAGTGAATGTGATGTTAGATGCTGCTTAATGAAAGAAAAGTGAAAAGAAACTCACTATTGAATCCTATTCGCTATTTGTCATAATAACTCCCTCCTGCAAACATTATTGTAGGTGCTGTTTTTTTCCTACAGCTCTTTGTGTGCAGACACCAATTCAAGAGTTCACACTTATCTGATGATTGATTATAAGCTTGTTTGGCATGCTGTCCCGGGAGAGAGCCCTGAGCTCACAAGAATCTCAAGCCCGGGGCTCCCTCCCATTTGTGAGAGGGGAGTTTAAGCTCAGGTAGATCTCGAAAACTCCCCTGCTGTGTAGTAGTTAATGAACAGATAGTGATTGCTCTTAAGAGATAACTACTTACTAGGAGCATGTCTATGGTGCCGATTTGGATCAGTCAATTAACTTAAGTTGCATGTTTTTGGATGGTGGGAGGAAACCGGGGGAAACACATGTGAGCACGGGGAGAACGTGTAAACTCTGCACAAAAATGTTGGCTGGCTTGGTAAAGACTAGAATCAGTAACGTTCTTGCTGCGAGGCAGCAGTGCGAACCACTGGGCCACCGTGTCACCCATCTAGGAAAGAAGGAGGAGGAGTAGGGGTGGAAGGGGGGATTCTTCAAAATGAAGATGGCTGTGATATGGAGCTTAGGGTATTTATAGTGGCTTAAGAATTGTCTGATTGGTGAATCATAAATTAAATAATGTGGGACCAGCAGCAAGCAATCATAAACACGTGATCCTCTTGAAATTAGTTAATAAATAAACTTCACTAAAATAAACAGCTCCACATTTATCTTGTCTCTGTGCATCTTCTTCTTTGAATGAAAGTGAAACTGTGCTCGACTTCAGCGTTTTGCGCTCTTTTAACCCTCCTGTCGTGTTCACCTCCCGCTCCTTACTTTAGTGTTCCTGGTTAAAATTGACTGTTTTCTTTTAACTGCTCTTAAATTAGTCAAAAGCATTATTTAGCTGTGAATTAGTGTTTAACATGAATTCATAGAATTAGACACACAATAGCTGCCGTGAAACCACAAATAGGCACTGAAAATGTATCACAAAATGAACATGTAATGTCATGAAGGTAATCATGTGGGAGGATCGGCACATAAGCACGAGAAAGAGATGTGTACGCACAAAAGTCATTGCTCAATCGGAAATGTATTTGTGAGTTAGTGAGTTAGTGAGTTGGGGTAGTGTGTGTCGATGTTTTCTGTTTGTTGAATATAGTCTGGATACCCATTCATTTCCTAGGGCGGTCACTTTTGACCGGGAACACCACAGGTGTAACATGGATAATTAAAACACTCAAAATTTAATGAAAGAGGTGATCATCACTATTACATGTTCAAGTGCATAGTGTGGATGATATCATAAGGCCTTATCATGAGGCAATCAGATGTAAACACAATATTTATGAGTGATTTAAGTTGTAAATTGATCAGATTTGACCCAAACATGACAGGAAGGTTAAAGTACCTTGTTAAAAGAAAAAAAAAATTGAGCCAGAAGCTGTGTGCATAATCTTGTTGATGCCCCCCCCCCCAACCACCCCCAACCCCCCCCCCCCCCCCCCCCCACCACCCCCCCCCCCCCCCCCCCACCCCCAAAAAAAAAAAAAAGTAATCTAATACTTTTAATAATCTAACAATCCACTCTGGAATGGCAATCCTTCTCTGATGTCAGTTTGATGGCTTGGGTGAAACATGCTTGAAACATGCAGGAAGTAGTCATCCAGGTACTTTTTGCATACAGATTTTCAAATTCTATGACTTCGGACATACTACTCAGCTCGCACACTGTTTTTAGCATAAGATATGAAATATGCGATTTCAGATACAGCATATGTATTTACACAAATAAATTGCACACTAATCAATGCAAATGTGAGAACAGAGGCGGATTAATGGCCCGCTATTAAAGACTCAAAATCTGCAATGAACTCTGGTGTGAACTCAGCTTTGTTGACCAATCAGAAAGGAGATAACAGCGCACACACACACACACACTGACTTTGTAATGCTGCGTTCACACCAGACGCGAAAGAAGCATCAAGCGCAGGTGATTTACACGTTAAGTTAATGCAAAGACGTGAATAGACATCCTGCGGCGCAATACACGTGAATGAGGAGGCGCGAATGAAGCAATTCGAGTGAAACTCTGGCCAGGGTGAAGATTTTCCAAAACTCCGGGTACAGTGTGGACACTACAAATGGAGATTTTGCCTGATGCTGTGTTCACAGCAGACTCGTGAACTGCGTGAACATTTTAAGTTTACTCGCTTAATTCGCGCGTCAAATTCTCTTCACAACAGACATGGATTCGCGTAGGGCTTCTGTCTGCCCGGTGACTCTAGCTTCATTTCTAAATGGCTAACATGGATTTTATTGAGAAAATTGTGCCCAACTGAGCCTGGTTTCTCTCAAGGTTTTTTTTCTTCACTTCCGCCATTTAGTGAAGTTTTTTTTCGCTCTCCACTGTCGCCACTGGCTTGCATGGTTCGGGATCTGTAGAGCTGCGCATCGTTGGATTTGCTCTTCAATACTTGGACTCTCAGTAGTGATTATTAAACCACACTGAACTGAGCTCAACTGAACTGAACTTAAACACTACAAACTGAACTACACTGTTCCTATTTACTGTGACCTTTTATGTGAAGCTGCTTTGACACAATCTACATTGTATAAGCGCTATACAAATAAAGGTGAAAGCAAGTTGAGCGTTTTGCGCGATTGACATGCTTAACGTGCATATTGCCACATAATCAGGAAGTTGTTCTTGTGGGGGCATGATTATGACGTAGCGCCTGTTGTTAGTGTCCCGGGGAAAAATCTCCTGCATACACCGACAACAGTTCATCAAACTGGGGTCGGCTTTGTCAGAAGCACAGCTGAAAGCTTCCATCATCCAGCTTAAGTTTCTGGAGGAGTTTTTGAACTCACAGAGCTGGGTGCACCTCTGTAGGATCTAATGAACTCAGACATGGCTCTAAACGAATCAATGCTGTTTTTCAGCCTTCATAAAGCACATAAACACAGCTATTTGCTCATTAAAATCCATGTTAGCCATTTAGAAATTAAGCTAGAGTCACCGGGCAGACAGAAGCCCTAAGCGAATCCATGTCTGTTGTGAATTTGACGTGCGAATGAAGCGAGTAAACTCAAAATGTTCACGCAGTTCACGAGTCTGGTGTGAACACAGCATCAGGCAAAATCTCCATTTGTAGTGTCCACACTGTACCCGGAGTTTTGGAAAATCTTCACCCTGGCCAGAGTTTCAGAAAGTCTTTTCGTATTTTCACACTGCGTTTTCGTGTGGACAAACAGCCAAACCGCATATACACAATTGTGGTTTTGAAAATACCCATGTTCGTGTGGACATGGCGTTAATCATTCCCTTGCTTTGTTAACTAGCATCCAAAAATGAAACACACACTTCCAACATCACTATTATTCTGCCTATTGCCAAACAAACAAACAAACACGCACACACGCATACACAGATGCACTGAGAGATCCCCAAAGACACTCCTCATGCAGATGCACGGGGCAGCCGAAGACTGGTCGCTAGGCAACAGCTAATGGGGACCTCAACAAACAATAAACAATAAACCTGACACTTGCAATGATCCAAACACACACCCTCACTTCCCACTCACTCATAGCCCTGGGCAGCGGAGGGTAATGTCTAGGTGAACGGCCTGCCTCTCTTCATTTTCTTTGACTGTCAGTCCTCATCCGGAGAACAGACTGATCCCCTCGGGCAGCCCTGCACTCCCACTCAACCACTGTCAACACACGCACACACACACACTCACAAACACGCACACCTGTTGGTCAAAGGTTTACATGAATACACACAGAACAAATGCACATATTTATATAGGCATATTGACGCATAATGACACAAAGTATTTGAATTCGGAATAGCACAAACGGACAACAGACGCACACGAAAACACACACTAAATCTCTGACATTGGCAGTCCTCTCCTGTTTTAATAACAGGCACCACTGCCTCAGATGAGACTGATTAATATGTTGATTACTCATACGAGGTCATACACAACAGAACACACGCACGCACAAACACACGCACATTTAGACTTAGTATCTAAATGAAGACAAGCTGTTTATAATAGCTATAGACAAATACATATTTTAATAATAATAATAATAATAAATGGTCAATGGGGGATTGTTGTTTGACTCACTTTTAGGAAGAATTTTGACAAACCAAAATATAAAAAGGGAACAAAACAAAACATTAACAGAGTTGAATTGTTTTACTATGGTTTTACAATACAGAAAAAGACAAATTGTGGTAAAAGTGAACCTCATTTTGCTTTTTAAGCATCTATAGAAAGCATGAATGAATGAATGAATGAATGAATGAATGACAGGGTGTCCGCCAGGTCTTAAACAGTCTTAAAATGTCTTAAATTATTCATTCATTCATTCACCCAAGTGGAGCTTGGAGTAGAGCCGCTGCTCCTCTACATTGAGAGAAGTCAGCTGAGGTGGCTTGGGCATCTTTTTCGGATGCCTCCTGGATGCCTATTAGGGAGATGTTCCAGGCATGTCCCACCAGGAGGAAGGAGCTGGAGGAAGTGTCTGAGGAGAGAGAAGTCTGGGGTTCTCTCCTGAGATTGCAGCCCCCGCGTCCCGGCCCCGAAAAAGTGGATGTAAAAGAATGAATTAATGACCACAAGGTTTGCTTTTTTTTTCTTTCTTTGTTTTTTTATTCTCAGTGTGCAAGAATAGCAGAGCTTACTAACAAAATCAGCACAAAAAAGCTGATCTGAGATGCTCAGCTCAAGCAAGACAACCCCATTTCCTTTTACTTCAAATTGAAGGTTGTAATGTTGCGAATCAAATCAGTGTTGGTTAAAATTGGTTGTTTCAGTTCATGGCCTAGAGAGAATGCAAAATACATATTCTAAGGCTGAGTGAAGTTACTGCTGCGCTGCATAAGAAACACAACTGCTGATTCCAGTGCTAGTTTGTAGATCTCAATACAAACTAAAAAAAAGCATATGTAAATTATTGTCCTATATAAATATGTTTTATTCAATTTTATGTTTATTCCCCTGATGATTATACACTATCATGGATAGGACTTTTTTGTTGTTGAGTTTAAAACATTCTGGGATTAATTTAACTGTGAAGGATACATTGTTGATTCCAATCTACTGTCAGTATGTGATATGTTAGAGATACTGTAGCACAGTTCATCACCTCAGAATTATAAGGTTCTATCTGACATTTTTGTCAAAACTGAGTTATTAACATATTCTTAATAAATGACAACTTATTTACATTTTGGAATGTTTTTTTTTATAAGTTGTTTACATTTTAAGACTTTTTATTTAAAAACAAATGTTACACACATACTGTTTGCTATGAAATGCAAAAACTTTGAAGCTAAATATCTCAAAATCTTTCAGAATGCAGATAAAACCTTATAATTCCAAGGTGACGTGTTGTATGACCTTGAAACATAGCAGGAATACACATATGATACAGAATATATTGTATTTTTACACAAAACCATGAATTTTAGTATTCTTGTTAAGGCTGTCAATGAAAGAAAGAATGAATGTATAGAACCTGATGTCCTCCGCAAAGAAGGTGAAACTGACATCCCTCCATCTTTCCCTTAACACTCAAACACTTCTGTAACCTTTAATGATCATTTAAAAAGCGATTCTCACATAAACCACACCAGAATATGTTAGTTTAGCATAAGCATGTAGTAAAGCTAGTTAGATATAGAGGTGTAAACACAATGTCAGAAATACTTTCAAACTTTCAAACTCTAAATTACCCAAGACTTAACTCCAACTTGTATCACTGCAACGTCACACAGCGACATTCACAATGATGGCAGCTTTTCAAACTGTGTTGCAGCTCTTTCAGGATTTTACCTAGTCTGTATGTATAACTTTTTATGCTTTGTAAATGTCAGCTATCCTCCCCAAACTATGTATATATATTTAAATATTTATATATTTATTTCGTGGTCTGTTGAAATTCTGAATTCTAGGTGGAGGGTGTAACAGTGTTTTCATTGAAACACACACAGGTAGTTCCAGTCAGTTTTGATCACAGTTAAAAATAAATGCGCTCCTCCCAAACATTAGTAGTTACCATAGCAACTCGCATGTGCTGCACAGGTAACCGATGAAGACTGCTAATGGTAAATGGGAAATCTGCAAAATTAGAAAAACACTCATCAATTATGCCACAAAATCAAGTTTTTAGAGTTTTTCAAGCAAGAATATAGTTATTTTAAAGTCAAATCTGATATAAGAAGAGTTCAGATGCAAAACCCTCTAAATCCATTAGACCTCTTTTCTTGTAAATGAGCATTTTCTATCAGGCTCCTAGAAGTTTCAGAAGTTTTATTTTATATGTAATGATAAGGTTATTAGCTAGTAAATAAAATATATATTTTTTATAAATGTCACTTTATGCAATTCTTTAGTTTTTAACAAGGCAGATTTTCTTTTGCTTTAAAAGCAGATAAATCCACTTGTGCTTTTTTTTGCAAAAACCTCTAAATCCACCTATTGGGAGAAGACAGTGTTGTTAAATGAAAAATCACTAAAGATGCTTTTTAAATAGTTTTACCGAACATAAAACACATTACACAAACCACCTAAAATAAAAAAAAAACATAAATCTGTCAAGTAAGTGGTGGTTCATTCCGCTATGATAAACCAGGAAAAAAAGAGTGTATAGTAAATCGGACTCATTCGGACTCATTCAAAAAAATCTGACTCATTGTGCGTTGTGCAAAAAAACCCGTTATGAATACATGCTACACTTCCGACTGTACAATGTGTTTTCTTTTTTAGTTTTGAGGTAAGGGACGTTTTCATTTGCCATTCACTTTCGGACAGGCTCATCCAGTTCATCCAACTCCGTCTTTTAAAATCAAAAGTGGAGTCTCCTCATAAAAGCCGGCATATCAGTGCGCTGCTACATTGAAAACATATGATTCGACATATGATAGCGTCCACTAAACCAGCTGTATAAAACCAAAATTAATATATTCGAATTCAATTATCTCAGTTTTCAGTGTATTTATCCATCTGATAAATCAAGGACAAACTATTTTTTATATAAACAGCGAATTTCACTTGCATCCTTCATCAGATAAATGGACAATCATGACATATCCCACTTAATGCTTTGCTGCTTAACTTCCATCAGAGCATATGCATCTATTAAAACTCACAGTATGGGTGACAGGTGGTTTACTGTTAGATTATATGTACAAAAAAAGTGTCTTTTGAACACTTGCAGTGTTTATTGGTAGTCCGGATGTCGCTAGGTGTGATTTAAATGCATTAAAAATGGTATGAACCATTCTATGGAGAGTCAAAATCATAAAGCTCAGCATACATAAGTACACCCCTCACAAATCTATCTTTTAAATATCATATTTCTTTCAATAGGAAGCTGTACAATATTATTTTGTGCATATACATTAGATTAGTCAGTACTGAAGCTAAATCTAGAGCTTATCTAAAAAAACTTACGATAATAGTCAAAAAACTAGTACACCCAAATTTATATGTTACAGAAGAATATTAAATACAAATTTAAACAGGAGCAAAATCAAGAGAAGCAAAAAATGTAAACATTTAATTGAAACTGTAGGTTGAATTTTTCTTTTTGCAATATTTTGCTTGAATTTAATTGTATTTTATTTCAATTTCTAAATATGTTTGGTGACTAAAATATTATTTTTAATAAATATATCTGTTTAATAAATCTGTTTTGTTTAAATGCACTAATATGCATTGCCTATTTTCACTGAGAAATGGATACAAATATTCATTTTCAAAATTGGGTGTACACAATTATGCTGAGCACTGTATGCAATAAAGGGGTTTCCTGATATTGTTGGGGTATACTATTGTCAGGGATTCACAATTAGGGTGTCTTTGGGAATATCATTCCACCAGCAAAGAACAGTGAATGGTTTCATTAGGCAACATTTACGTCATTTACCAACAAATGTCTTTTTGAGGGGATGAGCTTTAGGACTAGATTTGAAAGACTTTTGTAATGCTGCTTCCTAATATGGCAAAACAATACATCTTAGAAAGGCTTATTATACAATCTGCCATTTTGTAACTGTCAGTGCTGTCGATGTAGTTGACTCACTAGATTTTAAAGCATAGCTAAAGCCATACTGAAGATCTCTGATCTTAAAAAATCTTTTCAATGACACTTAGTTATTCAAACACTGCCCTATTCCTGCCCCTTTATTAAAATCTGGCCCATTCTTCTTCTGCAGCCCAATTCTGCCAAACTCAGGCGTTTCCCCTGGGGACAGAGCGGGATGAGGCAGCTTAAAATTACCTCCCTAAATTCTCATTCTTCCTCCATCATGTCTGTCCTCCACTTCTCTGCCAGTATCCTGGCTTGAACCCATCTCTCTGCAGTAGCATTATGAATGAAGATCTTTTATGAATAGATGAATACGTGTAAGACAAGAGAAGAGCGATGGTCAGGTGCCTGGGCAGGTCGAGGAGTCCACAGAAACCCAGTATTTCGGAGGATGAGATCTTTAAAGGAGCAAGTCCTTTAAGAAGTATAGAGAATGAAAAAAAAAAGACAGGAAAGGAGGGAGGATTAAAGAGTGAGACGAGAAGAAGGATGAAGAATGAGAGTGAGGGTCACCCACAGGGTCAGAATTACAGCTGCTTTACCATATCTTACCTCCAAATTCACTTTCCAGCAGAAACCCCTGAGGATTACAGTGAAGGAATGATGACATATAGAAGAAGCTTTTCATGTTTAAGATAGTTCTGGGTGAAACATTGATGTGCATAGGCTTCGAAATCCTGATGAAGATGTAACATAACTTTATGATTTTCGGATTCTACCAAGAGCCATAAAAACTGAAATCCTACAAGGTTGGTCTTAAAGTCTTGACTACAACAAACCAATTTTGGGGACAGTTCACAAGAAAAATGTGTCACTATTTACTTTAAATATGCAGAAAATGTATGTTTTGTATAATAAATATTTTAAAGAAAGCTAAAAAAAAACTGTAACCATTGACATATAGGAAAAACAAATACTATCAAAGTCAATGGTTGCAAGATTTAAGCAGGTCCCTTTAATCATTATTGTAGATACTGATATATATATATATATATATATATATATATATATATATATATATATATATATATATATATATATATATATATATATATATAGAAAAAGAGTAGTTTACTCACTAGTAAACATATGGTATCACTTATTTTAATTAATATTTAATAATAAGCCAATTCAAATATATCAATTCATGTCCTCATTTAATTCAAATTCATAAGCTCTCATTTGCATTTAATCTAGATTCCTGATCATATTCAGTGGAAACAGATTTAATACAAATGCTTCAAATATTTCTAAAAATGAATCCCATTTTGAAAAAAGGAGTAAACTCATTAAAATGATTAAATTAATTATGTGCATACTTATATAAAAAAATAAGTCAACTTAACAGTTCGAAATAACAATTTACTATTTTTTTAGGTCAAATTGTCTCTTTTAAGACAATAGATTTACTCATTTAAAAAAAAAAGTAACTAATCACTTTGCAGTGTAAAAAAGACTAATGTTTGATTTTTTAAAAGACCATTTTGAGGGATGTAAACAAAAACAATGGTCCCAACGTATTTCCTGTTTTACATTTTTAATTTCTATAGCATCTGAGAATCTAAATAGAGCTACATATTGATAAATAATGTTATGATAACTGTTTTAACATTATGATATTATTGAATTGAATTATTGAATGTTATTGAATTGCCTCTTGCAGATATGAAATAGTTTGATAACAAGCAGGAAATGTTCATCGGCCAATGACTTAATCACATTGAAATGGTCTATAAAAAAAGAAAACTCTTTTGTAAACTCTCGTACCTTCTTTATTTTTGTACATTGGTCAGCTTTTGTTGTGTTTATATTTTCTAGTAAAAAAAAGTACAGTAAATAAATGAAATTAAATGAAAATGTGTTTCTTGCTCTGAAACCAGCAGCACATAGCCTAGGTTTATGCTTTCGATTCACAAATAATTCACAAATAATTTTTAATTGCATTGAAATCACACAGGTTTACTGTCTAACTGTATTTTGCTGTCTTTATTAAAAAACATCATTCTGGTTGTTCTGAAATGTTTAAAACCAACATCTAGCTTCAGATATGTTTCCATCCACCTATTTATATGTGCATTTTTGGACTATTGCATTAAAAAAAAAACACCAAGATGCACATAAATTCTGAAAATGCCCATAAAATACTTATGCGCACATCTGAGTAGGATATATTTTTTATCCAATAAGAAAAACATGCACATAAACTACAACAGAGGCCCATTTACTGAATAAATTCTAGCATGCACATAAAAAAGTGTTTTTGATTCAACAAACGATCTGATATGTTACATAGAGCTACTAGAAAACCAGTCTCATATCATATCATCTTTTTTGCTTGTTTCTTTTTCAATTTCCAGGTTCTGCTGGTTGACGCATTTCCCAAACATCATTCATTCACTTTCTTGTTGGCTTAGTCCCTTTATTAATCTGGGTCGCCACAGCGGAATGAACCACCACCAACTTATCCAGCATATGCCTTCCAGCTGCAACCCATCACTGGGAAACACCCGTACAAACTCATTAACTACGGATAATTTAGCTTATCCAATTCACCTATACCACATGTTTTTAGACTTGTGGGGGAAACCGGAGCACCGGGAGGAAACCAACGTGAACACTAGGAGAACATGCAAACTCCACACAGAAATGCCAATTGACCCAGCTGGGGCTCGAACCAGCAACCTTCTTGCTGTGAGGCGATTGTGCAACTAACTGCACCACCGTGCTTCCCCTGATCCACATCATACCATTTTAAATGTTATTTTCACAACTTTACAAACATTTTCAGTTTACAAACAGAATTTGTTACTGTGTGCGTCGTCTGCTGCTCTATTGCACAACTTATTTATTATGAAGAGAGAAAAAAAATCTAAATTGGTTTCTCAGCATGCAGAAATGATAGTTTTATTATTCATATACATCACCAACACATGGATTGGAATCCGCTGTGTTTTATTCAAAAATGATCTATGTGATATGTTAACTCTTTCCCCACAAGATATCTCATCAACTAAAAGACAAAGCTTCCTCACCATTGACAAGTTTTAGGCCAATCCATTTTAGGTATATTACGGCAAGGAAAGCCCTAGCTCATGTTCAGAATGATTTACGCGACTTCTGGGTTGACTAGGAGCGAAATATAAGATGATCAGAGAAAGGGTAGATCAGTTTGCATGTAAAATGAAGAGATATACAATTGTACATGTATATGTGTGTGTATATGTATTTGTATATGAGTGTATACTATATCATGAAAATTCTAAGCCTTTTAACAAAAACAATGCAGTTTTGATGGAATCAATCTACATTCAGCTGGTGATAAAACATGAAAACACAAGGATAGAATAAAATGGTGTTTTGATGCTGTTGTATAAAAACAGAGTCTTGGTTCTTTATGATGGTATATAATCCGGCTTTTTAAGTCTGACATCATGTGAAGCATCTTCCTATTCTAAGTGCTCTGTCAAACTGTATGGGAGGCTCAGCAAATGGTACTAACAAACATTCACAAAGCAATGTAATACTTCTGAAAATCATGATCGTAATTAATATATATATATAAATATATCCATGCCTAATAATAGAGGGCCAGAAATAAATTTTAATAAATTGTTAAAATAAGAAATTCACTTTAATGTATTGTATGACTAAAAGTGGTCAAAAATATCAATATTTTCTTAAATATATAGCAGTGGCTTAGACCAGGAAACAGTATTTCATATGTCACGACTTAACAAGCAGATATGATCACAAATCCCAAGAAGGAAATATTCTGAGGGCCATCAAATTTAAGCAAAAATCATTAAAATGCATTTCCTATTTAACAAAAAGAATAATAAATGATGGGGAAAATGTGCCCATTAATCACATTATTTGAATGACATTTGAAATTTCGAATTTGAATGAAAACATAGCTTACTGTTACAATAAACTCAAAATTGTGTAATTGAACTACTGATGCTAAACCTTAGGCCCAATTCTAATTCTATGTTTGTACCCCTTCCCCTTGGCCCTTGAAACAGAGTGTAAAGGGAAAGGGCTTTACAATTTATCCCTAAGAATTGGGACAGCACTACAGCACCTGTACACATCATCATATGTCATCGTGATCTCTTGCTTCATATAAGATCGACGATTGCAACTGCTGTAGCTATTCCAGTTGCGTTATTTTACCTTCAGGAAATCACTGAAGGCATATATCATGTTGTCATAATGATATTATGTGCCAGTAAGATCATAACTGCACTGTGCATTTACAAAAACAACATTATACATTAACATCATCGAGTGACAGAATGTTGTGGGATTATTATACAGAAGTTATTATTAGGGATTATAGATAGCGAAAATAAGCGTTTTTTATTTTAGCGGGGTTTTTTTTAGCGTTTTTTTTTTTTAAGCATGATTGTAAAACATGAACGCAGTTATGAATGATTAAAACATATAATTTTTTGTTGTAAAAATTTGTAATAATGACAAAAAAATACTAATTTGTGCATCACCTTATTTCCGTGTGCAGACATGCTGCTGTTGTAGATGGTGTATTCTGGGAAATTTTCATACCCTTTGATTTCGAGTGTGGTACTGAAAGTTTCGAGGGCTATCTAGCCCTTCGCCTTCAAGCTAAAGATTATTCAGACACCCCAACCCCTTTACGTGAACATAAAAAACAAAGGGTAGGAGTGAGGGGAAGGGCTGAGGGGTAGAATTGGGAGTGGGCCTTAAAGTCTTAACAGGCCTTGTGAAATCACCCCAGTCTCCTCTATATTGAAAATTGACAAGAATCATGACAAGAGCAGAAGTCATAAAGTAAAAAGGGAAAAAACTTAAACTACATTACAAACAACACATCGACATGTAGCCCAATCTCCTGTACATTGATCTCTGTGTGCATCAGCTGCATCACCAAATGTGTGAGGCGGATTGGGAGTTTGCGCTTATCAAAATTCAATTGTGGGTCAATAATGCATGAGCCAACCGGGTTCGACAGAAGCAGAACAACAGAATGCGCCGGCAACGAGAAGAGACTTTTTTTCAAGAACAAAAATACATTTGTACGACAAAAGCTGTGATTACATGCCTGCAGGACGAGCATTGTTTACTTTTAACTAAACGCATGGCTATCAATGCCAATTTCAGCATTTTTTTCTTTCTTTTTTTTGAAAAGCTTTCCATTTAAATTGCGTGGTATTGAATTGAGGTGGGCTGTAATGACATTACGGCATAGCAAATGAAACAGAAGCAAGGAAGAGCACCTAATAGGACGGAGGCTGCAGACTTGTGGTTAAAAAGAGACGAGCAGATAGAAATGAAGAGATAGAGGTGATGGAGGGCCACTTGTGGCCTGCGGTGATGGATGGAGGGGGCAGGTGGAGAAGGTTTGCCCTCTAATGATTTTTCTCTCCATTCCATGGTGAAATACGTCCCTGTCTGCCGAGCATTGGCATTGGTATATTCCCTTTCTCTCTTTCCCTCTCTCTAATTCTCAGCAATCTGAAGTTTTTCTTCACATGATGCTCAGGGTGTCTCTTTGACATGCAAACACACACATATGCAGTCTGCAGCAGAGATGAGAGGTCATGTGTTTGGCAGGAGAATGTGGCGCAGTGAAAGCCTCCAGCAGCAGAAGAAGCAGCATCTCTCTCTTTCTCTCTCTTTCGTCCGCCAGGGCTTGTGGGCGTCCGCTTGCATTACTACCTGCTCTGAGTTCCACCACCTCACTTCACTGACACGAGCTGCCTGCCAGAACCATCCGAAACGCTATTTCTAATGCAGACTGCAGTGTTTCAAGTGCCTCATTGGAGGTTTAGTCTATACTGTTGGATTTATTTGGGAGTGCGATCCATGGGCAAAGTGGAGCTGACTGAAAGGCCCTGATAAGATTATTTTCTGCATTTTTGTGGATGCACTGTTGTGCATTATGTATTAGGTTTGTGTTTGGACCACCTTCAAATTATTCATAGGTGATGAAAATAGATGTGGTAGGCACATATTATGCAACAAACACATTAGAACAAGTACATTTTTCAACACAGGCTCCTATGAAATATGTCAACATAATTTAACAATCATTTGACAGAAGTTTCTAGGTAAAATGAATGCTACAGGGGCAGTATGACACCAACAATGTTTGTTCATTTTACACAACTGATATGTACAGAGACATTTTTATTTATTTATTTATTTATTTTATTTTATTTTTTGTGATTTTTATGTGAAACTTTATGTGCTGCCTGCCGTCGTGACCAGGAAGGTCAGAACTGGAAGAAGAGACAGTACTGTTTCAATGTGATCTCCAGCATATGTTTTACGCAGCGGATGCCCTTCCAGCTGCAACCCATTACTGGGAAACATCCATACACACTCATTTACACACATACACTTTGGACAATTTAGCCTACCCAATTTAGCCTACCTATACCACATGTCTTTGGGCTTGCAGGGGAAACCGGAGCACCTGGAGGAAACACACGAGAACACGGGGAGAAGATGCAATCTCCACACAGAAACGTCAACTGACCCAGCCGAGGCTCAAACCAGCAACCTTCTTGCTGTGAAGCGAACATGCTTCCATGCTCAGAAAATAAAATAAAGCTGCTAAGCATGGTCAAGCCAATCACCTGACCTGAATCAGATATAAAATAAGAACTGAATTTGAGGTCTGGGAAAAAAAAATCATATCTGAGCAATACATGCACTCCATTCTCCTGTTTCAGAGGCATCTTTTCAGGTTTTTACCAAAATCTGGGTCAATTTCATGTGCCAGCAGCACCTTGAAAGATATATTTATCATGAAAAATCATGATGTGGTTAATACTAATTTTACCCGCTGTGTATGTGTATATATACAGTATATTGGACTCTGATTCGATAAATATACAGTACATATATATTCACACATTCATACATATTTCACACATTTTAGATTTTATTGCTTCAATTATTCATTGACTGCAGATAAAAAGGATGGTATAATAACATGGTATAATATTTATTTTGACAGTGACAACTTGCCACATAAGTCTAGGACAACACAGCTAGAGCATTGATATTCACATGCAAAATATGTATTAACTTATAATGCTTTAGCATTTCCTCTGCATTCAGAGACGCATTCATACTGTATTGGAGACCCATTTATCCAGAACTGCATTGAAATGAGCTTCCCCTCATTTTTACATGAAAGAGCGTGATGGGTTTCCACAACAGCCTCTGTGCATCCAGTTACTCAACCTGGACTGAAAGAACAAACAGGAAGGCTTTTCATAACACATGCAGAGAAGCGAGCAGGATTACAGTGACGCTGCATGCGAACAGGTCGTGTATTGGAGTGGGGCTCTTCAAAAAGGCTGAAATATGTTAGCCGAGCTCTCGCAGTGTTTCGCCCTAGTTTTAACAGACACAGTCCTCATACAACAGATGGATCCAGTCTGAAAGGTGCTGCTCTCTCTGAGAGGATTCACTAAGAATTATAGTGTCATTTATATGTGCTGTCTGTGGTGCTTTGGAGTCTAATTTACTCAGGAACTCATGCAAATGAGGTAACAGTCCTTAATATATGTGAGTCTAAACAACAAAATCAGTCATAAGTGTCACTGTTTGGAAGCTAAGATTTATATGTCTTATGAAAGCTGAAATTTGCTTTCCCTTAGTGATAGAATGGGACAAAATTTGGCAGAGATATGAATATTGAAAGTCTGAGGGTTAAAAAAAAATCTAAATACTGAGAAAATCACCCTAAAGTTGTACAAATTAACTTATTAGCAATGCATATAACTAGCCAAAATAAAATCAGTTTTGATATATGAGGAAATTTACAAAATCTCTTCATGGAAGATTCATGGCAAATTTTGGCATACAAATAATTTATTCCTACAATGTATTTTTGGCTATTGCCACAAATATACCTGTGCAACAACATATTAACTACAACTTGGATAAACAAACGTAAACAAACCTAACTCAAGGGTTATTTTTTATTACATTTTCACTCAACCCTGACCAATCGATTGGTTTAGGGGTAGAATCTATTACTATGTCCTAAAAGTATGTACTATTTTTGTGAAGGTAAAGTATATACTTATAAGTGTGTAGCAAAAGAATATGCAAGCTTTGTGACATACTACCTCCTCATTAACGGACCGTTATGTTGATTAGTTACGTGCACTATCAATCATTTTGTCACATCATCCACATTTCTTTCATATTTAATTTCCTACCATATTGGAGGTGCAGCAGCAGGTTAATCCGCCATGCACAGGTCTTTCATGCAGAGAAATCTCCTAGGGTGTTTGCATAATTATGCATTCAGAAGTTAACGACCAAACACATCTTTATAAGAGTTTACATTGTTGTTGCGAATATATAAAGCGAAATGTTCAATAAATATATTCCACAATGTTAGATATCAATTAAGAAGCATCAAAACATCTTTGCCAAAGCCTACCCACTTATCTCCATTTAGTTTGTTAACTTTTTTTTTTACCTGTGTTTGTAGTTTAACATGTTAGCTAGTTATCAAACTCACATTCAACTCTCCAACTATCAATTAGAGTATGCATGTATCTGCAGTTGAAATTTCTACCTGAAATAGTAGATTATCTGTATAACTTTGGAATAGTCATTTCAACATACTGATCTTATTTAGGACTGATCTGTTGCTCTACTAAGGAGCTTCATGTGGTGATACCTGTAGAGGCGTGATTGAGATGAGAGGTCCCCCTAATCAGAATCTGAGTGGTGATTTCTTCACAGTTTGTCCAAAACAAACACCATGTTTGAGCATAGGGTTGTCCACCAGTGCACAAGGCACCAGGAGACCCTAAGCCAGAGGTCAATGATCAACTTTATGGTTTTGGTTTGTGGCAGTGGCAAGGTAGCAGGGGGGAGGGATGAGATCTACTCTGTGCACCTCAAGTCTCTGAATGAGGTGGGGCTGTCTTGGCTGACATGCCTCTACAACATCGCATAGAGGTTGGGGACAGTACCTCTGGACTAGGCAATTGGCATGGTGGTTCACCTTTTTTAAGAAGAAGGACCAGAGGCAACTATAGGGGATCACACTTTTCAGTTTCCCCTGGAAAAGTCTATGCCAGGGTACTGTAGAGGAGTAACTGGCCATTGGTTGATCCTAATATCCAGGAGAGATAATACAGATTTCATCCAAACCGTGTAACACTGGACCAGCTCTATATTCTAACTAGGGTGCTCGAGGGTTCATGGAAGTATGCTCGATCAGTCCACATGTTTTGACTAACATGCCTCTAAAAACATCACATGAAGGTTGGGGACAGTAACTCTGCACTAGGCAATTAACATGGTGGTTACCCATTTTTAAGAAGGGGTACCACAGGGTGTGTTCCAACTATAAGGGATCACACTCCTTAGCCTCTCTGGAGAAGTTTATGCCAGGATACTGGAGAGGAAAATCTGGCCAATGGTTGAACCTCATATTCAGGAGGGACAATTCAGATTTTGTTCAGAGTGTCTAACACTGGACCAGCTCTAAATCCTAACTAGGGTGCTTGAGGGTTCGTGGAAGTATGCCCGACCAGTCTACATGTTTCTGAAGTTATTCAACCATGTCCCTTATGGCATTCTGTGTGAGATGCTATGAGAATATGGGGTTTGAGATACTCTGTTAAGGCAGTCTCTGTATGAACGAAGCAACAGTGATTCACATTGCTGGCAATAAGTCAGATTTGTTCCCAGTGAATTTTGGACTCTGATTCGGTGGAGCATCAGATTTAATCTCTGCTATTTCTAGATGATGTTGTCCTGTTGGCTTCATGGGACCTGGATCTTCAGCATGCACTGGGATGGTTTGCTGCCAACCGTGACTTGGCAAGGATAGGAATCAGCACAAAAAAAGAGGCCATGGCGCTTGAGCGGAAAAAAAGGGTTACCTGCTATCTCCAGGTTGAAGGACAATTATAGGCCCCGTATGTAGAAGGTCAAGTATCTTGGGTTTTGTTCAGTAAGGGAAGGATGTGATGTGAGATTGACAAATGGTCCATTGTGGTAAAAAAGAAGCTGAGCCGAAAGGCAAAGCTCTTGATTTACCAGTCAATCTACGTTCCTACTCTCACTTATGAGCTTTGGGCCATGACCAAAAGGATAAGATCTTGGATACAAGTGAACAAAATGAGTTTCCTTCTTAACTCATAATGTAAGAAATACTGTGAGGAGCCATGTCACCCAGGAGGAACTCAGAGTAGAACCACTCGTTTCTTGATCTGTTCCAGATCCTTCCTGGACGCCTACCTAGGGAGGCTTGTCCCACTGGAAGGAGACCCAGGGTCAAACCCAGAATACACTGGAGAGGGAGATAATGAATAAATGAACGATTGAATGAATGAATGAATGAATAAATAGTTTTGGACATACCAATTCTATTTTGTATGCAAGTTGGGACACAGCATATATCTTTCATTCCAGACATTTAAGCTCTATTTTAAAGAGTGTGCATGTGTACTGTATGTAAGTACGTACGTCTGGTTCCACAATAAAAACCTGGACTGACATAAGGGGGACCTGCATTATAAAACAGTACAGTATATGATTTAAAACGCAGCAACTGTCAAAACAATCCTTTTTTTCTGAACACTAGTTTTTTTATGTCAGGGAATTAAGATACAAGGTAAAAAAGTTGCCATATTGAGAAATCAAGGTTATACTTATTGTGCATAAAAGTGGACCAACTGTCTCTGATTGTACAGTAGGTGACAAGGCTCAAAAACTGAATTGAAATTATGTAAAATGCAACTGGCAATGGTTGTATTTTTTCCCCCTGCAGGTTCATGTAGACTGATTACAATCAGTCGTGTGTGTGTGTCTGTGTGACAACACTCCACTGATTTAGACCTGTTTCATTAGCCTGCTCTTATTCACCCTGATGATACTTGATGAAAAAAACGCTTCTCTGCTCGTAACTCCTCTCGTCTAAACAAGTCTACATGAGCCTCCTATTCATATTTAATGCCACTAAAACCAGCTGGGAATCTGAGCCAATTATCATCACTGAATGCTTAACACTCTCCCAGACCGTACTGTAAAGACAGTGGCAAGGAAGCGAAGGCGCGCTGGAGAAGCAGAGGGCTTGGAGGCTTGTTGAGACAGCTCTCTTCCATTAGCACCGTGTCACATTCCCTCTGGGACGTGAAGGTGAGAGAGACCAGCACTCAGACTCACTGTTGACCACTTTACAGCATGTGTGTGCTGGGACTCATGATTGGCCTGCGTGCTCTTCATGGGCACAGGGTGGCAGGACATGACTTGCAGTGACGTACTGTAATGTTCACAATGACATCAAAACATTAGTTCCGCTGGAAAGGATGCACTACCAAGAAGAAAAAAAAAAACGTTTGCCATGTTTTTGACATACAACATGCTGGTTATATTCTGATATAATTTAGAGTATGGCCGATCTTTTTAATTTAATGCATACATGTGGGTTTTAATAACAGTTAATGTGTTATTAAAAATAAAATAAAATTGTTGATAATTATTCACCCTCATGTCTTTCCAAACACATGAGGCCTTCGTTCATCTTCAGAACACATATTCAGATTTGTTAGATATATGTTGGATATACATAAGGTATACATCAATGTGCAGTGCTTGTCAATATGCGCAATATACTGACACTGAGGTGAAGAAACTGAAATTAAAGATTATTGTAGCTTGATAATATTCTAATTAAACCACTAAGGGTCTGTTTTGGGGATGTTTTTTGGTACATTTGTGGACTTAAGAATGGGATTTGAATCTTGCTGTTTATGCGGATGAGGGAGCTCCTAAATTTCACCTAAAATATTTTAATCTGTATTACAAAGATGAATGAAGGTCTTGGGAGTAATTGATTGTTGGTGAAAGATAAAATTTTTTGCATTGTAAGATGCATTCTGGGAGATCAGGTTTGACCGTCAATGTGTAAAAGACAGTATCGGTTCTCCAACGTAATTCAAATTATAAATTCTAGGCGGGTCTGACTGTCTATGTGTGAAATACAGTATCATTCCTTCGATGTTATGAATATTGTAAGCTCCAGGCACGGCTGTGTCTTTTGTCTAACAAATGGTCGGTTGTTACTTCCAGGCAATGCTCAGAAAAGAAGATTTTTCTTCTAAACCTGTAATGGCAGTTTTTGTTTCTACTAATAAGCACTGGCCGCTAAATTGTGTATTGTGCAGAGTGCCAGCTGCAGTAGTCGAGATTTTTTGATGAGTTCTCATTAAAGCATTCTGCTTTGACGATATCCTATATTTTTTTCCTGGTTTGTTTCTTTATCAATTTACACCAGAATAACACAATTTTAGTTTTGGGTGAACTAACATTTTAAAAATAATCATTATTTAACGGAATTGGAGGGTTCCATAAAGAGCTAAAGGCCCACACCAAACTGGGCTAGTTTGTTTGTAGTGTTCAAGGTTATTATAGTTAATGAAAACAAACGAAAAAATGAAAACTGAAATTTCAAAACCGCTAACTAAATATGTATTTTGTACATGCAAAACTAACTGAAACTGACTAAAATTATAGCAAAAACGTCCTTTGTTTTCTTCTTTGTAAATCTATTTAATACATATGCCTACTGTATGCCTTTTAAAAGTAAATGTATTTACTTCGTGCTGCCAGGTGTTTGACCTATACGGCACCTCAGAGTCTGTAATTCTGATGCCATTGGCCAGATCAAGCCAGTCCTCCTACAGTCATCCTTGCTGTTGCTCCAGCGACAAAAACAATGAGTGGACATGACAGCATCCCGATGACAGCATTAAATACAGAGACTTAAAAGCATTAATTAAATAAATTTTTGCCCAATAATCGGTTTCATTTCTGTATCAGTGATTGTGATCGCGGATGAATCATTCTTTTAACCGGGTCTTAGTTCACTAGTTCACCAAATCGAACTAAATCATTTGAAATGATTCAAGTCTCTAGTAAGCCACAAATTACTTACTTTTTAACATGCCTAATACCCCTCTCTGACTCTAAATATATACTGAGTTATTAGAACAGTACACTGAGATCAGATCTGAGAAGCGGTGAACCGGTAATATTGCACATGCGTGATTCAGCAGATGGTGAACCGAGCACAAACAGCACATGACAGCCTGCTGTGGCTGAACTAAACTTGAACAATGCAGCGCGGGTAAACACAGGGCTTAAATGAGAGGATCTGGCGAAACATAAGTTCGTAGAAATCCGTAATGGAATTGAAATTAATAATAATGGAACGGAAATTAATCGAAATGGAATTTAAATGGATTAAAATAAGTGAATCATGCTTCAGTTGGGTTGCAAAACATAATTGTAAGAACCTTTTCAGATCATGGTGTTGTGTGAACTGACTGAAATTATGATTGCTGACAACATATTTTTGGTATGTTGAGTCCTAACATGGGATTGCCACAAAAGATCCAGTTAGCGTTAAAAACCTGAATCTCCTTTCACTACTGTGTATCTAACCTCAGAAGCATTCTTGCACACATATTTTACTTAAGGCTGCTGTCTTGTGGGCTGTAGTATTTGAATTTGAGGATTGGTAGATGGTAGTGGTAGACGGTAGTGGTCATGTGTCCCCTGAATGCATGTTTTAGTTGAGTTTTTATTGTACAATATTTTTCTGATGATTTTGAATCTTGCACCTAACAAATATACGTTTAAATAAATAAATAAATAAATAAAACTAAGCAATTTCAAAATATAGAATAAAAACTAGTAAATCTCCCTCTAAAAACGAATTAAAACTAACAGAATTTGAAAACAAAATGTCAAAATGAAATAAAAACTAAAGCTTATGATAAATCCAAAACTATTATAACCTTGTAGTGTTCCACACATCACCTCTTGTCGCAAAAGAGTGCGCTCTGATTGGCTTTCAATCATTACTCCAGTCTTTACTGCCACATGATAATTCTAATATGCTGATTTGATGCTTAGGTATCATTTATCATCATCATCAATGTTGAAAACAGTTGACCTGCTTAATATTTTCTGGAAACTGTGATAAATAAAAAAAAAAAAAAAAAAAATATATATATATATATATATATATATATATATATATATATATATATATATATATATATATATATATATATATATATATATATATATATATATATATATATGTGTATTCTGGATGTTTAATGAAAATTTAATTCAAAAGAACAGCAAGGTTGCATAACGTTCATCACAAGTGATATGGTACATTCAAAATGTTTCAAAAGATTTCAGATTTTTTTTTAACACAATACATGTGCTGTTACTTTTGATCAATTTAATGCACACTTGCTGAATAAAAGCATTCATTTCTTAAAAAAAGAAAAATCTCAGTGACCAGAATTTCAACCCAACATACTCTTATGTAAACTGGCACAAGGACATTGCTAGCATTCAGCATCATCGACTTGTGGTAAAATTGAACACTTAAATCAGTTACTTATTTTGCACACTAGGTTATTGAAATCCATTTAAATAATGCATTTTCCTACTAAAGAGCAAGCAAAATATTCATTCCATGTTATGCATAAAAGCAATAATGTAAAACCATCACTGTACCTCAGTACTTCAGCAGCACTTTTCAATTCTACTGAATGTAATGTTGACGCCTTTGCTCATGGGCACTTCACTATCAACTATTCTGACATGTGACGTGAAAGACGGGAAAATATCATTCCATTTCACACTTTTAAAAGCCCTCAAACATCTGTCACTCACAAAACATAACGGGCAAAACATTTAGACAGTTTTTTTTTAGAGGCCTTGTAGCAAAAAAGCAAGAGTTAATACAATTGTTTAAATAGCTTAAAGCATATTTAATGTCTGTGAATCAGAAGTTGTATTATATATATATATATATATATATATATATATATATATATATATATATATATATATATATATATATATATATATATATATATATATATATTAAATGGGTGAAATTGCAAATTGTAAGTTGAGATTTGATTTCGTCCACTGGGAATTCCACAATTTGTCCTAAATCACATCAGTAAAAGAAGTCTGAGAAGATATGTCATTAATAATAAATACTGTATTGCAATATTCCATACATAAATGTTATCTATTTTGATTTCATGCAGGATTTACGTTGTGCCCGAGGCATCAAACTGACATTACTGTATAAATGCCATTTCAGAACGCAAAAAATATTTCAGATTTTGACAAAATATGACAAAGATTATTCAAAGACATACACAAACAACTGTGTTTCACAAGATGTGAGCTAAATAAAGTCCATTTTGAATTCATGAGGATTTTAACATGCGATTAGCATCTGATATCTGCTATCGCAGAGCTTAACCATTTTCCAGTTCTCCCTTCATTGCTTCAGTCTTCTTCGGCCTGACTCTATTTTCTCTGTCAGTGATAGTGATCTGTGGGAGTCTGAGGGATAATAATGGCTGTGTTTACATTAGGAACTGTATTCCATAAAGCATCTCCTGATTCCCGTCTGCACCTCGCGGCTGATAGTGTCTTTAATGACAGCACAACAGCAGCTATCTGCAGTCTCTGTACATACTGCAGATCTGCTCAGATCCCGCTCCCTCATGGCTGTTGAGATCATAGATTTGTATTGCAAATACAAACACGCACAACAGAAACATCTAAAAGCCGACATCTGAATTTAATTTGAAGCAAATATTCCAACCTGCCCTCCAACTTACAAAACCATTTATGTTGTTTATAGCTTTCTTGAAATGCAACCCATAAGAGTTTATACTAACATGTACTGAAGTGCTTTCATCAATGTGATTGTATAATTAGTGAGTTGTGCAGCTCAACTGATAAAGTGTTATGTTGTAGCAGCACAACCTTTGGTAAAATGTCAACAGACTGTAAATCGTATTTTAAATGCATAAATGTAAACATCAGTTTAGACAATTTGAAATAGGAAAAATTGTGTGTAAGAGGTGGCCTATTATGGTCTGTGGTATAGTTTGGTACAGTGTAGTACAGTACAGCAGTGATCCCCAACACCCAGGCCATGGACAAGTACCAGTCTGTGGGTCAATTGCACAAGAAATCATCAATTATTTCCATTTAATTTATTATCCGAGTCTGAACAATCTTTTATTTTGAAAAGTGACCGTATGCTCTCGGTTACATCTCGGTCACTTGAGCACTAAAATTTAATCCACAAGCTAGCAAAATGAGCATGAAACACACATATTTGGAAAGATTCTTTGTGAAGAAAAAAAGGCCAAGTACACATGAACTGCCAAGGAATGGATCCGCCCCCATTTGTCAACAAATCAAGTTAATTCAGCATGTCTGTGCAAGAAGAAAATCAACTGCTGGAGACCGCAAGTAACAGCGGTCATTCACATATCACGTCTTTTCTGTACACAAGTTCGTTGTTTCCAGTGGAGGGGCGCGGCTTGTGCGCACAAATTGGGAGTGATGCTTGCAAGCGGTGCGACACACTTGCACCTTCCAGGCAAGTTGAAAACATCTTCAGAATGCCATAAGCACACTGCGAGTCACGTGACAAGAACTGAACGATCAGCTTCATATTTTGTATGAAATATACACATCAGTGCTGCGGTACAGGACACTTTTTTGTCAGTTTCCACTGCCAAAGGTACCAAAAAAGCAAACTGTACCCTTCCACTTTTTGGATACTTTTTTCAATAGGTACCTATCCAACACGACTATTGGAAAAATTTGTTTTTTTCCCAAATGGACTTGAAATTGTGTTACAAATGTGTAAATGTAAATATCAGTTTAGTGACTATGAAACAGGAAAAAATTGTGTGTAAGGGGTAGTCTATTATGGCCTGTTTCCACTGAGTTGTATTGAACAGTATGGTATGGTACAGTACAGTACAGTTTGCTTTTTAAACAATTTTCACAGTCAAAGGTACCAAAAAAACATACCGTTACCTACCAGTTTTTTCTACCCTTACCAAAGGGTACCTTGCACAACAGAATGGTACCAAAAAAAACGTAGAAAAAGACTCACAGCTGAACGAGAATTACAACCAGCTCCTGCAACAACAGGAGTGCCATTTTTTAAATAAACAGCCGAGACATTACACCATAATAATACATATAATCCACACACTATATCTGTATCTGAAGCTAGTAAACACCCATAAAGCACTGTGAGGGACTAAGCGCCAAATTAATTTCTGTGTTTGACCACAAAGACAGTGGAATCCTATTATTTTAAGTTTCTAAATACAATATTATTTAATAAAAGTAACAGTTGTTTACATGAAATCAAAATACCTTTCATTGCTCATAAACAGCTCGCGTGTTAAATAGCTGTCACATTCTTTGCCAAAGAAATTTTAAAATCTAATAATAATCAGTCTGAGAGATTTATCAAGCAGCAAAGCACAAACTAAATGGCATCACTTCAAGTGCACTCAGTGCTCGAATTCCCTCACGTTTTCATTCACTCCTTAAAGTGGACTATACTGAAGTGGTGTAATCTAGGGAATAGTGTATATAGGAGGGTATAGACGATGGTTTTAGATACCAACCCAGTTTAGAATAACTTTAGACTTTAAAATTACCATTTTGATTGGTTGCACTGGTCACATGTATTTTTATGATGAAACGCGCAACAAGACTGTCAATATTTTTAGATCCACTAGAGTGCACTAAACTTAACTAACATAACTATAGGTCGTAATAAGCTGCTTGCTTGCACAAACAACCGATTTGGTTGTTTTTAAGATAAGAAATCTCTCAAATATTCCCTTTAAAAATGAAATGATATCCTACATATAGAAGAAATAATTGCCGATAATCCGGCACTCAAACCACAAATCAGGACTATAGAGGGAAGACATGGCTGACTAAAAGAATGAATGAATGAATGAGAGACATTTCTGGCGGTGAGGAATTGAGTGTGCTTTACATGCCATCAATAAAAGCAGCCACTGCGCACTCCAGCTCACTGCACCAGCTTCGGAGAAGGAGGCATTTAGCATTGAAACAGTCATAATGGCTGGTCACACTCTCACGCTGTTTTCCTTAATCTCATTCTGCTCCGTAATCCGTTTGACACGCCGGCCCAGCGGCAGAATTCAGCCACAAATGAGGAGAGTATGGTGGGAAGATAAAGCGGCGTCTCCAGCCTCAGACGGGGGAGAGAGGAGAGCTGTGGAGAAAAAGACTGGCACACAACGACACGTGCGAGGAGGAGTCAACAGGAAATGACATGATTACTGGTAATGTCAACAGGAGGCAACGGCAGAACAGAAGCGACACTCTGCCGGTGCTGAAGACAGACAGTAATGAGGCCATTTTATGTTAGCAGAAAGGAGAATGTATGTAAATGCTGCTGCGTGAACACAACGATATAAAGAAACAGCTGTGGGCTCACGATCCAGTCGGCAACCTGCATTATGGGTAAATTGCGTGCCAAAATGGAAGCAGTATTTGCTGTACATCAGAAAGTCAGCGCTCAATTTCAATCATTGTGTGAGGGACACATATAAAGGCATGGGCCCGTGAAAAGCGCTTAGTGGCTGTGTTTCATAACCGCGTGAACAGCCTACATAAACAGATGCCTTCTAAGGAAGCATTCCTTCATTTTCCTTCGGCTTAGTCTCTATTTCAGAGGTCACCACAGTGGAATGAACCACCAACTATTCCAGAAGACATGCAGCAGATGCCCTTCCAGCCGCAACTCAATATTGAGAAACACCCATACACACTCATTCACACACACACACACGCACGCACGCACGCATGCACGCACGCACGCACGCACGCACGCACGCACGCACGCACGCACGCACGCACGCACGCACTCACACACACACACACTTATATTCAATTCACCTATGCTGCATGTCTTTGGATTTTGGGGGAAAAGGGAGCACTCGGAGCAACATACAAACTCCACACAGAAATGCCAACTGGTCCAGCCGTTACTCGAACCAGCGACCTTCTTGCTGTGAGGTCATAGTGCTAACCACCATTCCGCCCCTCTAAGGAAGCATCCAAGCTGAAATTCAACTTCTTAAATGATGTATAATGCTTAGCAACTTTAAATGCCATGGAAATACTCTAAAAGGCTTGACTAACAATTGAATTGAGTGTGTTGTTAGTCTAAGTTGACTTTGTGATGCTCTAATAGTCATAAAAGTAGTACACAGAAACAATGGTTTATAAGAGCTGCACTCCATGAAAGTACTCACTTAAAGTCTTAACTCAGAAATGAATTCACTACATAAGATGATAAACATAAAAATATGCAGGCCTAGTACATATTTCAGTGGCTTATAAGAACTGCACTCCACAAAAAGAATGAAATGTACCTAAATCAATTATGGTGTTATTATAGTAAGTGTGTTTTTATATATGAACTGGTATAACCACAGTTTCAAGAGTTCACACTTAGCTGATGATTGATAATTAAGTGTATTTGGCATGCTGTCCCGGGAGAGAGCTCTGAGCTCAGAATATCCTCGAGCCTGGGGCTCCCTCCAGTTTGAAGGGTGAGAGGAGAGTTTGAGCTCAGGTAGGTCTCGAGAACTCCCCTGGTTGTGAATGTGCTGAGCTATATCTGGCTAAGAGTTGTCTTAAGATGCTATTTTGGAGTAGTCAATTTACTTATGGTGTATGTCTTTGGACGGTGGGAGGAAACAGGGAAACCCGGGGAAAACCCACGTGAACACAGTGAGAACATGCAAACTCCGCACAGAAACACCGACCAGCTCAGAGAGGGGCCGAACCAGCGGTGTTCTTGCTGTGAGGCAACCAGTGCTAACCACTGGGCCACCGTGCCACCCTATCAGAGAAGAGGAGGAGTAGGGGTGGAAAGTGGATCTTACAGGACGAAGATGACTAGAGTGGAAAGCTTTGGTTATTTATAATGTGTCAGTATTCATCTGATTGGTGCAATATACGGAGCTGATGCGGTACCAGCTGTGTTCAATCATAAGCACGTGATCCTCGCGAAATTAGTTTATAAATAAACTACACTTTACCTCAAAAACCATGGTTAATCTGTGATTAATGCAGCAAAATCATGGTTAACCTCTGGTTATCAGAATCAGAGTTTTATTGCAAGGTATGTTCACACATATGAGGAATTTGTTTTTGTGACAGAGCTTCTACAGTGCAACAGAATTACAGAGACAGGACAAAAAACACATAATAAATATATTTTAAGTAACAGAAGTATTGAGTGAATCCAAATATAAAAAATAACACATGTATGTACTCTCTCAAAAATAAAGGTACACAAGCTGTCACTGGGGTGGTACCTTTACAAAAGGTACACATTTGTACTTGAAGGGTCCATATTGGTACCTCAAAAGTATATATTAGTACCACTTTTGTACTTTTTAGGTAGTAATATGTACCCCTGAGGTATAAATAAGCACCTTTTCAGTACGAATTTGTACCTTTAAAAAAGGTACCACCCCAGTGACAGATTGCGTACCTTTATCTCTGAGTGTACAGGTATATCACTATATATAACATTATACGTGCAGCTGTTGTGTGCAAATTGGCATGTGAAGTATGTTGTTAAATAAAGTGTGTACTGTATGTGTATAAAAAGTAGTGATGTTTGTTTTACAATTACTATCATCAAGTGTTCATGAGATGGATTGCCTAAGGGATTTCGGGTTTCGGGTTTCGGGCTATTCTGGTGCGCAGTGCTCTGTAGCGTCTACCAGAGGGTAAACATACAAAGAGGCAGTGCACTGGGTGTGAGGGGTCCATAGTGATTTAGGCAGCCCTTCTGCTCACTCTGTATAAGTACAGTTCTTGGAAAGTAGGTAGGGTGGTACCAGTGATTTGCTTGGCAGTCCGAACTCTCTAACGTAGTCTTCGGAGGTTGGATTTGGTTGCTGAGCTAAACCAGACAGTTATTGAAGTGCAGAGAACTGATTTAATGATGGAAGTGTAGAACTGTTTAATCAGCTCCTTTGGAAGGTTCAGCTTTCTCAGCTGACGAATGAAGTACAGCCTCTGTTGATCTTTTTTTGACAAAGGATCTAATGTGAGTGTCCCAGAGATGTTGGTGCCCAGGAACCTGAATGACTTTACTGCTGCCCCAATGCTGTCGATTATCTTGGTTTAGCTACAATAACCACCAACTAACTTGGGCAATTTGTTTGCATTTCACATAAACTACAATGGCAACCCTACAAATTTCAACATAACAGACACTTCTGTAAACCCAACAATAAAGTATAAATGTATGTCTTACTATGTTAATTTTGATCAAACACACACATGTACACATTTAATTTCAACAATTAATTTTATAATATACTGTAGTCTGATGCAAAGCATGCTGGGAACTAGAAATCTGCTTCTACTCAGTCAGGTTAAGTTCACTTTCAAGAGTTCCCACTTAGCTACTGCTTGATACTAATTGCAGGTTTGGTATGCTGTCCTGGGAGAAAACCCTGAGCTTGGAGATAATTGAGCCCAGGGCTCCCACCATTTCATTTATGGCCCATTCCCACCATGTGGTACAGTATGGTATGGTATGGTATGGGTAACCTTTATCAGGCTTGCATTTCCACTGCCAAAAGGATACCAATCGTACTCTTTTGGTGGGCATAGTGTATGACAGAAAGTTTCAGTCGATGTCATTCTCGCTTGAGAAAATGTCAAAGTAAAGCTGTATGGGTTGTTCACATATTATATGAGGAGCACTTCTCTCAAAACAGAGGCTTTATACACATAAATACTTGAGTATAAATGTTCATCGCTATATATGAACCTGATTTGATTGTAACTGCAGATCAATGATAAAAATAGCCTACTGCAACGTCTGCAATTATAAATTACTATTAACGTTTTGTACGCAACATATATGAACACATACAGCAGCTTACAGCCTCTGATATGTTATCAATTACAGAAAAACTACACACAACGTACATTTGGTCCTTATTTGGCTTCAAAAACACAACATTTAGCTCACAATCACTGCAAACCTCTCATCTCTTTAATCTTCAACAGCACATGTAACCTCTTGTAAGAAAGTAATTCTGTCCTTCCAAGTTCATAATAGTCCAAAAGGTGATAATAATAGGTAAACATGGCAGTTTGTTTATGTTTTAGGTTGCTAAAAGAATCATTTGCTCCTGTTTTTTCCAGCTTTTCCTTTGTTTTTTCGTGCTTCACTCTCGTGTTTGTCCGTTTCTGAAAGGATCGGATGTCAGAAGCACTTCAATAATCACGTGTATGTTACTATTATCAGATCAAGAAGTTTGTTATTTCAAATATAGACACGCAGTGAGTGCACGTGAGTTCTCTGGAGATAGTGAAACCGCTCGCTCCAGACGGCCTCGTAAAACAAAAACAGGACATGACAGATTTGTTCTTCTTGGCTTTTTGGATGTTTATCAAAATGACGACAAGGTTTGTTATATATATATATATATATATATATATATATATATATATATATATATATATATATATATATATATATATATATATATATATATATATAAATATATATATATATATATATATATATATATATATATAAATATAGTATTACGATGTAATGTCTCAGCTGTGTATTTAAAAATGGCGGTTCCTCTGTTTTCATTTTCCTGCTTGTGTGCACTAGTGACATCTCTGTAAACCAATAATGTTCAGCTGCATGTCTAGCTCCGCCTTTTGGTACCCTTTTGTTGTGTTAGGTACCCTTTGCAAAGGATAACCAAAAAGTGGTACTGTACGGTTCGCTTTTTGGTACCTTTTGACAGTGTAAACGGCCATAAAAGTGTACCAAACCATACTTTACCGTACCACTAACCACGCTCCCCCTGGTAAAGAAGGAATAGAGGGAGATGGGATGGACAGCAGGATTCTTCAAAAACTAGGATAAGGGAAATAGGACAATGGGTTATGTATGTTTGGATTCATCTGGTTTATCGATGATTGTAGATGAGAGACCAGTGCCAGACCTGACCATCATAGCACCTGCCTCTCTCCAAATTAGTTTATAAAACGTCACTTAATATAATGCTATTTTGAGTTCATATAACTTGTTTCTGTTAAATACTGGACTTTTTTTTACATCAAATTAATTAATTGAATCAATTTTGCTGTTCAGTTTTACAGTGCATGTCTAATGACCATAAGGGTCACAAAAGCTCATCTAACAATTGATTATCAAACACAGCACTACACAAAATATCAGTCAGTTCGTGCAAATACCCCCAATAGCCAGGTAATGGAATTTAATAATAATAATAATATTTTTGGTTTATTATCAATTTAGTTCCTTTCGAGTCCTCAAGGATGCATTACAACAAAAATTGACAATAACAACGTCCAAAAAAATAAAAAATAACAACAACAAAAGAACAAACAGCAAAAAGCAAACAGAAACAACAGCTAGAGAACTTAATGATAGTAACATTTAGTAAGTGATAAAAAGTACTGTAATAAGTAAGTTTTAAGGAGAGACTTAAATTTAGACATATTATTGATGCAGCAGTAAATTGCAAAGTTTAGAGCTAGGCCATGTAGTGATTTGAATGCAAGTAAGTTCATTTTTAATTTCATGCGATATGGTATTGGAAGCCAGTAGTAATTGTGTTAACAAGTTAATTGAACAAAGTTTGCAGTAGCATATTGTTAAGCTAACACAGAGGCACTTTGTTAAATATCAAAATACACAGTAGACAGAAGTGTTGGATTGTACCAGCAAAATTCCATGCAAATATCACTAATGGATCCAATGGTGACAAACAGTAATTTGCTTTTAAAGGTTTGCAATTTGCCAATTTTGCAATTTGCTTTTTAAATGTTACAGTCCAAGTTAGTATTATTATAATTAAGCTTAGTGTTTTACATTTATCAAGGGACAAAACAAGATCACAGAACATTTGTTTGTTACTGAACATTAGCCTTGAAATGATTGTTGGGTGAGCAAAACATTGAAAAGATGGAAAGCGAAGCTCTGCATTTATAAGAAGTCGAATCACACACAAAGGATGAAATGAGAGACTTTTTTAATATTGCAAATTAATTAATTGATTAGAATGTGTATTGTTCTGGATGTTTTTTTTTTTACAAATTTGATCTCATACATTTATATATATATATATATATATATATATATATATATATATATATATATATATATATATATATATATATATATATATATATATATATATGTATATATATAAATATATATATATATATATATGTGTATATATATATATATATAAATATATATGTATATATATATATATTCCTTCACGTTCTCCCAACACAAATCGATTGTGTGGAACCCAGCATTTTTACAAGCGTATTGTTTTTTCAGTGAGCTGAGTTTGAGCTGATTGATAGTTTGTTTCTAAAAATGTACTTTCTGGACATTAATTTTATGTAGCAAAACATTGCAAAAAGATGAAAAGTAAAGCTCAGCAATCATATGAAGCCGCATCACACAGAACGAAGCAAATGAGAGACTTTATCATTAAGCTTCTCATAAAATCACGACAGCTCTTCCTGCAAGCTGTAATCCCCCCATGCACACACTCTGGGAAAACACCAGAGACGGCGTGACTTCTCGAGTGGGACAAACACTGCCGTCTCATATGACATCGAGCTTCCTTTCCGCTCTGCTGTTTGCACAACGAAAAAAGCCAACAATGCTCTAATTAAATTAGACATCAGCTTCGGAGATGTAATGGGAAGCAAAGAAGAGGAGAGAAACCAAGCTGACCTCATCGGCAGCTCTGACCTCAGGCGTGTTTTCGGTCCCTCGCAGGTCAATGCAAGACTGCGGTGACATCTGTTAGTCAGATTTGACTGAAGTCTCCCTCTCAGGGTCATATAAATAAATACTATTCCTTCAGCTTAGAGTTCTCCCAGGAGAGAGCCGTAATGAGTTGCTCTGTTATATTCTAATTCATAATAACCAGCACACACTGCTCTTAATTACCTACAGCCCAGCACCTCAAGCTAAACAGTCACCTCAGTCCCTATGGAACATCCGCGGTCTACCTGATTCATCAGAGGCAACTGGAACACACCAAAACAGGGCTGCACAATATTGGATGAATTAATATTTTGTTTTTCTGTGACATATAAATATGCATTCACCAGCCACTTTATTAGGTACACCTTACCAGCACCAGGTTGGACCCCTTTTGCCTTCAGAACTGGAAATATTCCTCAGAGTTCATTCCGTTTTGGCGACCCTAGATTAATAAAGGCACTAAGCTGAAAAGAAAATGAATGAATGAATGAATATTTGAGGCTTTTTTAGGCAATAATGTAGTTGTTTAGATTGCAACTATGCAGTTTATTTATAAGTATAGTGCCTATTTTAAATATTTAGAATTTCAGAGATACAGTGCGTCGGCATCATTCAGCCTGTCATACTGAGCAGAGCAAAGACGGTTAACGTTCCGCCACAAGATGGCGGCAGAGCATAATAAGCATAATAAGCCCTTAGAGGAGACTAAATCAACATAATTTCAAATGGATCAAATCACTATTAAACAGGTAAGTGACACTAAGTCAATCTCTTTTGTATGTTGTAATGCTGTATTTAGTCTGGTAGTGTTTCTACTGTTGTTTGTACCAACAGTAACATGTTTGATAATAATTTTTCGTTTAAGCCAATATAAAACTGTACATTGAATGTAAGAGACAGTAGTTTCACTTTTTCAGTGTGCATAGATTTTTTGTTATAGCAACAGCAGGCTTTAGTTCCTATTTAAACTACAGTAGGTTATCTTATAAATTAATTGTGAAGCTCAAAACCTTCCATTAAACAATATAATTCAGTTTCAAAACGTGCTGCTGTTTTTAAAATCATCATCTGTGAGTTAACACAACTAAATACAGGTACAGACAAAATGATTAGCCTTCCTGTATAATTTGAATTCTTTAAGTGTTGTTTAAAAGAGCATGAACATTTGTTTTTACAGTATTTATTTATTTTTCTCAATGCAGTCAGGCTACAGTTCATGTTTTATCTTCATCCAATGAGCATACCAAAAAATGTGATACTAATAAATGCATACAATAAACTTTTCAGTGTATTCTAAATATCTATTGGTGAGTTAAATGGACCATGCTGCCCAAACCGTGGCCTTGTTACCATCTGGTATGTTTCGGTAAGCGGTCGTCGATGATGCATTACCATTTCTGCCATTAATATGCTTTCAAATGCATCTCCTGTGACCACTTGTTTTCAGATTCCAACAAAACCCTTCCCTCTTGTCTCGCTCGACATTACTTTTGCAGGAGCGCTCTGAATACTTCTGAATGAACAAACCCATGTGACACAGCTTTTAAGTAAGCCAGAAAGGAAGTGAATGAAAAGGATGTGGATGGCAGCTATGATTTCCATTTTCATCCATGTGTTTTGGTACAATGCAGCTAAGGAAGGTAGGAAGGTTGAATTCTGGTTCAATTACTGGTTCAAGTAAGAGGCAAAACATATTAAATAAGTGACGCAAACAAATTCATGTTGCATAAATTAGTTCCAAACATGCTTTCCAACTCTGATCTGATCTGATCTTTTATTGTTCATTTTTAAACAGTCGTTGGCACTTTGGCCTTACAGCAAGAAGGTCGCTGGTTTGAGTCCCGGCTGGGTCAGTTGGCATTTCTGTGTGGAGTTTGCATGTTTTCCCTGTGTTAGCATGGGTTTCCTCTGGGTCATCCGGAGACATCTGGTATAGGTGAATTGGATGAACAAAATTGGCTGGATAGTGTATGAGTGGGTGTGAATGAGTGTGTGTATAGGTGTTTCCCAGAACTGGGTTGCAGCTGGAAGGGCATCCGCTGCATAAAACATAATCCGGAATATTTAGTGGTTCATTCTGCTGTGGCAACCTCGGAAATAGAGACTAAGCCGAAGGAAAATGAATAAATCTAGGGGTTATTATAGTTTTTTTGCAAGCACAAACCTAAGAAATGTAAATTAATATATAAACTGTAATGTACAGTATATTAAATCAATATGAATTAAACTGAAACACTGACTCATTAGTTATAATGCATTAAATTTTTTCTACATTTATTAACTTATTGCATTGCAAATAATTTTTGGAAAAGTAAAGACGTTTTTTATGTAAAAATGTATTGCATTACATACTATTATGTTAATAGTAAATACATGTATACAAAACTACAAATATATTGAATTACAAAGTATTTTTTTTCAATTAGTAAAGACATCTTCCCATTTTTTAATAAAATGTTGGGAATTTTGCTTATGAAATAAAGTTACATTGATCTGAAACTCTTAGAATAGTCTAATGAGCATTTGTTTTATCAAGATAAGTTGTTGTTTATTAGTTGTTGCTAGAAATTTACAATTTATAAAAGATTTGTGTTCCTGAATAAATGCTATTTATGCGCAAAAACAAGCAGAACATTCTTGAGCATAAAATCAGCATATTAGAATAATTTCTCATGAGTAATGATGCTGAAATTTCAGTTTTTTATTAAAACAATAAACAAAAGAGCATAATATATTATAACATGTTTGTATATTATTGATTCATTCATTTATTTTCTTTTCGGCTTAGTCCCTTTATTAATCTAGGGTCGCCACAACGAAATGAACTTATCCAGTACATTTTTTACGCAGCGGAAGTCACCTATAGAGCATGTCTTTAGACTGTAGGGGAACACAGAGCACCCGGAGGAAAACCATGCGAACACATGGAGAACATGCAAACTCCACACAGAAATGCCAACTAACCCAGCCCAGGCTCTAACCAGCAACCTTCTTGCTGTGAGGCGATTGTGCTACCCACTGCCCCACCGTGACGCCTGTATATTATTGATATATTCAATATTATAAGTTTTATAACAGACAAATAAACTATAAAACACATTTTACTTTACAATATTTTTTCAATGATCATTGAAGATCTAAAAATATCACTAACCTCTTTATTTATTTTTTTTAAATAGTTCTCAATATTCTTTTGATTAACTGCTAAAATCCGACCTATGTTTGACAGATGGTGTAAAACATATTCCTAAATTAGCAATTTTACGTGTTATCAAAGTCTCTTTTAGGTAAGTCATTTCACTCAGCGACCAGCTTTGAAACACCTCTCAGGCAGTATGCTTGGTCATTCTGTTTGAATGGGCAAACATCATATTTTCCAAAACCGCTCGCCAAGCTTACTATTGAATTTCACATCAGAAATTATCAATAAAATTAAACAACAACTGTGCCTTTAGTTTCATTTCTAAACATCCCAATCACACAAAATCTGCAGAAACTCTCTCTCGTCCCTCCCCTGGAATATCGACAGTCTATAGCAATCAATGATTGGCTCCTGTACTAGAAGGTAAGCTTTATTCACCATATTGACATTACACTTTTCCCCATTCAAAGATATATGAGTGATAAGTCCTGTGTATTCTATAGTCTTTGGTATTATGCTATTTGTAGTTTTATTTATTTATTTTTTTCTCATTTATTTATGTTCTTGAATTGCATTATATGATCTTAGATCTTTCTTCCAACAATATTTAACATTGGAAAAGTTTGAAAAAGAATGTTATTAATATTTTTAATAGTTTAAAGAGATAAAATGTCTGGGTTGGTGTTACAAAAATCTTGTAATAAACTGCCCAGTACATTTTCTGTTACTTTACAGACTTACTTCTCTATATAATATTTCTTATACATTATATTATGTTAAACTATTAAAATGCCAATAAAATTCGCTTTGTTAAACTGTAGAGATCTGTTCAACATCCAAAGTCGACAGAGTAGAGATCAAGATCTCATAATGCAATTCAAAACCGTAAATAAACGGAAAAAACTGATAATTAACAGATATTTTTAAATATCTCTGAATATTATGGTTACATCTCCTCCATGTTCTGCGTCATCCAAACATGATAACATCTCCAACTCTGCAGCAACGTTTCCTTTATGAGATTGTGCTGCTTATTAATAACGTTAACACTGTAATTCACAACCTGAGCTAATTGTAGGATGTTTAACAGTGCAGATTTCTAGATTTCAACATTTCTTTTCTTTCTTTTTTTACACATACTCTAACCGACTGTAGCCTGCGGGAAGGATAAGTTGGGGAAAAAGGGATCACTGGGAGAGCACGAGGAACTTTCAGCACTCAGGAGAAGAAGTGAAACGTGGAAAGACAGAAGGAAGAAAGGCTTGTCTTAACTGCCATGTTCTAGAGTCGGTCCTGAGGGACCTCAGCGAGTCTGTCTGGGCCTGTGTGGACACTGACTGTAATAGAAATATAGAGTGAATCCGACACACAGGACTGCCACTGAGAAAGAAAGATGGACAGTAAAGGATAGATAAGAAGACTCTTCTAGCACTGCTACTACTACCAGAATTATAGATCTACTAGAATGACCATAGCAGATATGTTTCCATTCAAAGATGTGGATTAGACCAAAACTGAAATATTACATAAAACATTTGTGAATAAAGCACTGCTTTTATTCAGTGAGTCCAAATCATTGCTTCCTGATAAACTTGCGCCAAAAATCTAAAAGAAAAAATGGAATTTGCTGTGGTAGGAGAAGCTACTGTGGGTCTTTTTAATATAATAAATGGCTTGTGTTTCAGAAGACGAAGTTGCAATTAACGCACAATGGATTTTGGAGGTACGAGACCAATCTTTGGAAGCGGTTAGTCTGCTGGGTTGTCTAATAATGCCGTCTTATTTTTGTTATTACTTGAATTTATTTGGTAAATGTGATTCCATCGTAGTTTGTGTTTTTTTCTTAACAAAAAAAAGTTATCCTACTCAGGTGTGTGCAGGTGCTTTTTTATGCACATTTTCAAAATGTGAATGTAACTTATTTGTTTTATGTTCAACTCACTGAAATTTGTAAAAACTATTAAGTTACTTAATTCCTTTATGTTGTCCCAACACAAATCGATTGTGTGGAACCAAGCTTTTTTTTACAGCATTGAACATTCTGGACTGTATAATGCTCTATTATTTGTCCAATATAGTAATTGGAAATACTCCTACGTAGCCACCACTGGAAACAAATACAGTGCTCAGCATAAATGAGTACACCCCATTTTGAAAATTAATATTTTTATCCATTTCTCAGTGAATATGGGCAAAATATATTGGTGCATTTGAACATATATTCAATATTCAATATTCAACATATATTCAATTGAACATTGAATATATTGGTGCACTTATAACAGATTTAATAAACAGATATAATTGTTAAAATTATATTTTAGTCACAGAACATCCTTAGAAATGGAAGGATAATCCATTTAAATTCATGCAAAATCTTACAAAAAAAAAAAAACTATTAAAAACTACAACATTTCAACAAATATATATATGTACTTTTGAAAATTGTATTTAATGTTTTTCCCTAACATATAAATTTGGGCTACTAATTTTGGAATCATTATTGTAAGTTAATTTGTTAGATTTGCTCCAGGTTTGGCTTCAGCGCTGACTAAACTAATGTAAATGCACAGATATAATATTGTGAAGCATCTTATAGAAAATATGAATTTAAATGAGGGATTTGTGTAGGTGTACTTATATACTGGATGCAGAGCACTGTAGATCTATTAGTATAGATAATAAACATCAGGATAAAAAAACACTAAAATTCTAATGAACATGAAAATGTATCTTTGACAACTACTAAACCTGCTATTGTAGCTAATTATAGACACTATTTCAAAGTACATCAATATTTTGGGAATTTATTTGTAAAATGCAAATAGCTCCCAGAACACACAGTGGAAGTCAAAAGTCAAGAGTCTGCAAACTTTATGTTTACATGCATACTAAAGAAAATAACAGTTACCCTTATAAAAGTACACGAAGAAAGACACTTTTTTGTCATTTTAATAAATATCAGGTAATACAATAATACAAGTATTTATAATATTTTTTTTTAAAGTAAAGATATTACAAGATATTACTACATTAGTAGTTCTAGTACTAGGGAAACAGAACAGAATAGCTCTAACTGTGGATGAGGAGTGGAGAGAGAGAGAGAGAGAGAGAGAGAGAGAGAGAGAGAGAGAGAGAGAGAGAGAGAGAGAGAGAGAGAGAGAGAGAGAGAGACATCCCTCCTTCCTTTAGCACTAAGTACAGCAGGGAGAATCAGGAGGTCACAAATTGAATTAGACCGGAAGGGAAGGCCAGGCCTGGACCTGCAGGAAACAGCACTCCAGAGATACACAATTACTGCTTGTTTGCTTTCATGTGTGTGTGGCAAGAAGTGTGTGTCTCCTGTAACTATATTTGTTTGTGTGTCATATTGTAGCATTATGTCATATCTAGCCAATGGAAGTTAATGTTACATCCTTCAATGTACGACCTGAACAAATGTGTATGTGTTTTAATTCATTGTTGAGGTTCATTGAGTCACTCATATAAATTTTGTGTTGTAATCAATCAGCATTAAGTGACTACAGGTTTTGAAATTCACACAACTTTTACACAGCCTATTTTTCAGTTTCAATTTAATTTCACACATTTCAATACTGCTACTCTACAAATTTCTATCTGAAAACAATGACATTATCTACCTTTCTCTAGAAACCGAATGACACAGAGGGGTACCCAAAATGTAGCATAAAACTATATATATATATATATATGAATATGATAGTCAGATAATGTTCTATAATCTATATTGACACCTACAAAAATATACAATTGACTATGATTAATTATGTATTTTAATAAGTGCATGCAAAAATATGCATGTTGTTTCTTTTTGTACACAATGGATACCTGTTTCACTGAATGGACATGGAACTTTATTACACACATATTTTGATATTTTATTCTCACAAAAATATGATCTGAAACAATAAAATAGACACTTCATTGTGTGCTCCATGTGTATACAATCAGTTTTTATCATTTAATTTTAGTGAAAAAAACAAACTGATCTTTGACCAATGTATATAACTGTCAAAATGATGGAAAAGTGTTTCTTTTTTTGCTTTCTTGCTGATCTACTTGCCATCTCAACATTTTCACAAACGCAAATGTTTTAAATGCATAATTATGTACTTAAGAACTGGATTTGTATTAAATGGTCTTTTAATGTTGACAACACATTGTTGATCACATTTTATAGTGCTATTAGTGAAACTATTGCAACATTTTGTGTGATCTGTTGGTATGGAAATGCTTCTGAGGCCCAGAAGAGGTCACTTGGGGAAGGTGGTAACAACAGCCAGTAAGTTGTTGGAAATAACACTAGAGAGTAAAGAATGAGTATTAAATAAGGCTATCATGATTGTCAATGATGAGAGACATCCTTTATCATACACATGCAAATTGTTACCATCAGCTCGCCGATATTGTGTTCCCAGATGTGAAAGAAATAGGACAAAATTATCATTTATACCTCAAGCAGTTTAGTGTTTAGATTCCTCCTCTCTCAGTAGCTGTTGATGGCCTGTAGACAGGATATTTATTTATAGTAGGGGTGCCATGTACTTTAGGTTTTTAAATGATTTATTTATATAAATGTCAAATGTGAAATGTCAGATGTCTCTGTGAGTGTCTGCTGCAATTAAAATACATACAGTTAACTGACTAATAATTTCTCATTTACAGTTATAAGTTCTCATTTTACATTTATTTTTATTATTTATTTCTAAATATTTTTTTTATTTTTTATTTTAACATTTGGCATTTAATATCTATTTAAAAAAAACAATAAATATGATTGTTATACCTTTTTAATACGAATAACACGATAAAAGCTGAAAACTGCACAGCACTAAAATTCAACACTTATTTCAACACTTTCCTTGAAAATTATGATTGAATATTACAAGTCAATTTTGATGCAAAGTTATGCCATCCAGCTAGATTTATTTTGCCACTTAAAAGTTATAAAATGCAGAATTTACACTGATCTATTTTCATACATAATGCTGTTGATATTACAAAAAAATTATCTGTACATTGTACATTTCATTTTTATGTATATGCATTTAATTTAAAAATAAACATATTTCTTTAAATAAATGCTGAATTCTTCAATCATTAAGTCACTCTAACTCTACCTTTAACCTTATATTTTATCTCCTTTTATACACGTCATTAAGCTTAAAAGTAGTTTAAAAGTGTAGAAAATGTCTGCTGCTGCTTCCAATTCACTGTGTCTTCAGGTTAAAAAGGCATAAAAAGTCATGGACGGGATCCAAAGAAAATGTTCTATTGGGCCAACATCTTACAAGGGCCTGCTCTGTCAATCGGCCCAAAAATGTCTCACACAGGCCCCAGGCCAGCGGGCCATCCATAATATCGAGCCCTGAAGTTTTGCCACTGACCTACTATGGATTCAGTTCATTATAATGAATGTGCTGAGCCAACATCCTAAATCTCACAGAAAGAAAAAATCTATATTGTGGCGAGTTACAGTGGATATATTGAAAAAACTCAACCTCGATCTTTAGAAAACGCAAATGTAAAGTGAGTGGATTTAAGTTCTTAGATGCCATAAAAAAATCCAATAGTGTTCCTGAGACAGTAACATCAGTCACTAAAGATTTTGCTTGTAGAAATCTCAGTTTATCACTTTTTACAAGGTTTCTCATCTGAATAAGTGCGTGATGCAATACAGATCATTGAAAATAAATTGTACAATAACATAAACAATCGTTGATCATTGTTATTCATATTTTGTGAATTCAATGTTGGTTCAGTTCAATCTATAGGACGCTATAGAGATGAGAATAGTGTTGTTATCGAGCTTGAGTTGGCTTAATGTTAAATCAGTTCATGTATTCTATTCAGCTAAAGGAAACTGACATAAAATAGTGTTGATTCAAATTACTTCAATACGAGTACGAATTTAACTTACACATTGATTCTAATCATATAATGTAGGGGTAAATTTACAGAAAACAGTGGCTTGAATCAGTTCAATGTTGATTCAGTTCAATAACATTGATAAAATTTGTTCATTATGAAACTAATTTGACTCACTTAAAGACGATTTAATGTAAACACTTATTTAGCTCTCCATCTTTATTCAGTTCACCTCATTCCAGTAAAATTCAATAACAGTGCTGAAATTTGATTTGACATGAGAACATGTACAGAAAAAAAGTGTTGCTATTATCTTGAGTAAATGTAATGTCGGTTCTGTCCAGTTTACAGCAGATATCAATTTTAGACATACTGTACTGTAACAACAGAGATATTGTTCAGCTCAAGTCATTTCAATATTCGTTCAATTAAGTTCAATAAAAATGACAAAGTTATTCTCACATTTTTTTAAATTTAATGAACACAGAAGTGCCAATTCATCATCGATTTAATATATTCAGATTCAAAATGTGTCTAAATTTCATCCAGATAAACACAATTTTACAGAAACCGATGTAATGTCCTACAGTCTTAGTCAGTTCAATGTTGGTTTTATTTCAACAGAGTTATTAAATTGTCACAAATAAAGTCAAAATGACTGCCTCATAGGCTAAACAATATATCATTTGAGCATCAATATTAGGGGTGGGACGATACAGGTAACTCACGATTCAATTCTGTGGCGATATGAGGACCACGATAATGATAATATCACGATTCGCGATATCTACGATATTCAATATATTGGAAGCAATTTCATTAATGATATATCACAATATATGTGACTGAAAAAGAAAAAAAAATACCCATAATAAGGAAATCTTATGACTGTCTTTCATAGCCCGAGTCTGAAGGACGTAGCTTTAGGCATCGCAGATGTCGTCTATGAAGTGGGCAGTAATAGTTACGATGGACTCAGCCCTTGACGTCCAACCATCACAGGTTAGAGCAACCCGTTTAGCAGACTGGAGCACATCCTCCACTTTGGCCCTGGTATATCTGCATACAATGCAGGGATGACTTTGTCTGTAAAGTGCCGAAGACTCGGTATCTCGGTTCCAGCGTTGCCAACATTCGGCAAAATCCAACATTGTCAACCACGCTGTAAGGGCGGATGTCCTTGCAAATAAATTCGGCGATAGACTCAGTGATCCTCTGTGCCCTTGGCGAGTAAAAGAAAGAGCTTTGCTTTGAACGCAGTAGTGATTGTCGGCTGACTTAGTTTGCCCTCATTATCACCTGATAGTAGTTTACAGTGAAAGCGAATGAGTTGCATTTGCAGATTCATAGTGTTGCTGTTATATTTTATCTTTACAATGCAGTTCTTGCAGATTGCATAGTTTTTATCCAGTGCCTTTCCGTTGACTGTCTTGTAAAACCCGAAGTGTTTACACACTTTAAAGTGGAAACTAGCAGGTGGGTCTTTGATTTGTTTTTCATTATTTTTCGCCATTCTTCTCGCTACTCTTTTTTTCAGCGTGCTTCTTCTCTTTTGTTGGTAGAACTTGTGTTCTTCACTGGCCACTGCTTTCACCACTTTACCCCTTTTTACTCAAACAGCGCCCTCTGCAAACAGAATGGTAGATATTGGCTAGTGACAGTGACACTGACAATGGGTAAATGAATAATTTTGTGTAACAAAATATTGATATCGGCCGTTAGTGTATCGATTATTTATTGCGACAGAAAGTACAAAAATATATTGCAATATCGATTTTTTTCCACCCCTAATCAATATTGAATAATATTACAGGATTAGATTATTTGTTAAAAGCTAATGATATTATTAAATATTCATTCATTCATTCATTTATTCATTTTCTTTTCGGCTTAATCGCTTTAATAATCTGGGGTCACCACAGCGGAATAAACCGCCTAAATATTATTTTACAAATTATTTGAATTAACATGATGACCATGTTATTTTACGTTTGGTTGTTCAAATTCTCTACTTGATTACTGTTACATTCTCCAAAAAAAGGTCACACTTTATTTTGATTGTCTGTTTGTTGAATTTAAGTTACATTGCATCTACATGTCAACTAATTCTCATTAGATTATAAGTAGACTCTTTGGTTGGGGTTAGGATTGGGGTTAGGGTTAGTGTAAGTTCACATGTACGCAACATATCGCAGGAAAAACAATATATCACAATGTCAGATTTTTCCAATATTGCACATCCCAGTAGTTCTAGTGTTAAACCTCCACTAACAAGCCAAAGGCGACAGTGGTAGAGAACCCAAATTCCACTAGGTGACACAAATAATGAAAAAACTTCCCCATCAGAGACAGTGTATTCAAGTAACACACAGTTCACACACATTCCTGTTTGTTTCAACTCGTCTCCTCATTACAAAACACCACCGAAATTCCTTCACATTATGACTTCAAACTCACTTACGACCATGGGATCCAACAGGGAAAGACACTTCCCACATCCAACTTCATTTATCATCCATTTCATATCTGTCTCATCTCTAAATGAGAATTCACAACACATCGGTAAATACGCCCATGTGTGCACAGAGCTGACAGTAATTGCTTGTGGTTTTACAAGTGCTCCAGACAGGGGAAAACAACGATCACACGAGTGCCCTACGGGGCCGTGAGTGGATCTCTGGCCCTCGTGTCGCCACTAGAATAGGAGCGCGATCCTTGGCTTTGTCCTCTGGCTTTTCTGCTGAGCCTCTGTGCCGTGTCAAAAAGGCCCCAGGGCTGAGGACGATAAGCCAACTCCAGGGACACCGAGTGGCATATGAGCCTCCAAGCCAAAGTAGCCTCGTCCGCCAGCCCATCTGCCCTTCCAGGAAAGGTTAAAGAGGACTCGAGTAGGAAGCATTGATTTCAACGATTTGGAGACCGGTCTAGTTGGAAGGGATTAAGGAGGAACCCGCTGATCTGGCTGCGACAGGGCTAAATGAAAGGTCTGGTTACTGTGCGTTTATGGCCATGTGTTTGGTTTCCGCGGGTGGACGAACCCTGCGGTTAGATTATTCTCTACCTGAGGAGAGTAAACACTCGCACTTGCCAGTTTCTTTCTCTTGGTTGTGCGTGGGCTGTTGTGTTGGTGTGCGGGTAGGTGAGGTTAAGAAAGATTTCCACTGTAATGATGCTTGTACTGTGGAGAGGATGTTTCTCATGTGGATTGTGCATGAAATGCTCATGCTTAAAGGAAGATTTTCTACAAAAGAGACTTGTTTTCATCCTCTTTTTGTTTTGTGGAACATATCAAAAGATGCTTTTGGAGACTCGTTTTCATGCAATTGGATTCAAAATTGATGACAATGGACTCATTTCAAATTCATTTTGGATTTTTTTTGAGAAATAAATATGACTACGAGCAGCCTGTAATCTGGGTCAGTATAAAAAGGTTCCATGAAATGATTTCTAAGATGGTCCTCCTGACATCGTGAGGATCTAGCTGTCCATGCTTTTACATAAGGGGAATCACTTATACTGAAATGGTTCCAGAAGGCGAGTAAGACAGAAACAGAATCCAAAAAAATAAAATAAACAAGTAAATAACAGGCTGAAAATGTGTTGAAATCTGAAAGCGTGGTAAAAATCAGGCGAGGCCTTTTCTTTTTCTGGATTACTTTTTAAAATAATCGGTCAATTGGTGCTTTTGAAAACAGTATTGGTTGGGTTTAGGGAAGGAGGAGGGTGGGTCAGTTGATCGGTCAGTCATTCAGTCAGTCAACATCAGCCTCTGGTGGATTTACGCGAGAAGAGCAGGAGCGAATGGCACTCGCAAGAGAAATTGATACCTCAAGTAGCATATACAGTGGCCTGTAGAATATGCCTGGGTTGCTTATTTTTGAACAAGATAATTTTTTTAATATTTTCGTCCATTGTACTGTAAATAAATGCTACAGTATGTTAATTGTCAATATTTCTTTCTCAGTCCAATAAGATATATGAAACTTCAGATTCGATTTTTTTCCATTTCTTTTATCATCAAATATGAGGATGAGTTTATGATTTTACATTACATCTTATTTTGATAAGCTAATGTTTACCTTTGTAATTACTCGCACAATTTTGTGCTTTACCTTGAAGGAGACTTGAGATTGCATCAGCTAATATTGTGCAATTATTATTGTTTTATAATGCATATGTTTTTGCAAAAGCAGTGCAAGCTCTTTTTTGAAGCAGAGTTTCATAACCACAGGCAAAAAGCAGTTCTAACCCTGCTTCTAAATGCGAAACTAAACTATACATAAGGGATAAAGTACATCCAGGTGGTTGATATTGCAGAATAAAGCCCAACAGGCTTATCAGCACAAAGTGGAGAACTGTTTTATAAGACTGGAGGGGTTTATTCTGTGAAAACAACCACCTGGATGTAATTTACCCTGCTTATTATTTGACTATTGGCCACAAAATGTAAAAAATAAATAAATAAATAAAAAATAGACAATTGATTGTTCTGAGCCATAATAGTTTATTAATCAATTAATCAAAAGCAAAGCCGGCATAAACAAAAATGGCTGGATGGAGCATACACTAACCTATGTATTATTCTGTCAAGATAAAAACAGACAAGCAAATAATAGGGTCAAGATGATCTAAAGTAATTGGATATTCCTGTGTTATTCAGCGGTTGTTATCTGGGAATAACATCACTTGGAATATTGCGACTGACCAATCAAAATCAAGTATTTCAGACAGCCATATAATAACTAGGCTTAAAAACATGTTTGTAAAGATTTATAAGCAGTGCTAAGCTATGATTGAGCATCATGACCAACATCATTTGACAAGTATTGCAGTAGAAGAAAGGACAGCATTCAGAAAACCTGCTGGCTCCAAAAAAATTGACACTTTTAAAATCTCTTGTTTACATGATGGATCTCCATGAGGTGTAAACCAGCCCTCTGTATTTAAATCAGCTCTGATATTCAGTGCCAAAAGTGCCTGTTGCCGGATGTGTAGATGGAGCGGCGCGGTGGAAATCGCCGTCTTTCCGTCTCATTAATTTCCCTTGCAAACAGAGATCCGGCAGGTCCATGCCTCTTTACTCCCATACATATTTAATGCTACGGGGAAAAAGGACGCAGGCGGCCAGATTCTGTTCCCTCTGCAGTCGCCATGGCTTAGGCAGTGAATAAAGCGCCCTTACAAAGTCACACTGTCATGCTGTCAAGAGGGCAGCCTCTCACCAAAAAATGTCATTATCTTCCCACTTGTGTGCAACAATGCACAGGCCACAAAGGTGAGGAGGCGAGCAAACACACAAGGAGAGAAAGAGAGAAAAAGCACAGGGAGAAGAAAAAAAGACATAAAAAGATATGATTGTTTTTCGACCTAAATATAATTTCACTTCAAGAAGCGCAGGGGTCATTAAGCTGACATTCCTCAATTCAAACACAAAGTGCAGTGCTTGTGCAAAGGTCGCAGGAACACGAGAGCAGATTTGCAATTTAGATTGTGTTAAAAGGCTGCCAACTCCCCAGATTCGGATTTTTATTTCATTAGGACGACGTGATTCTTCCAACACTTTCTACAGTCTGCATTCCACTCGCTGATTAGCTGATGAAAAGGAGGAGGACAAAAGAAGAGTTGTGCTTCATATGCAGCTTACAATGACACAGACACACACACAAAACAACAAGGTATCAATTCCAGTCATTCTCTGTGGACCAATTATCACTAAAATATTTAGTATGTTGATTACAGTTTTTTCTTTGTTAAGCAGTGCTATGATTTTCAATGCATGGTCTTTAAGTAAAAGGGAGTTTTGTGTAGGAAGATCGCTGAAAATGTTTGTTTTCTAAGCTTCTAAGCAGAAGTAAAAGCTATAAACTTGTCATAATACTGTACAATTTTTATTAAAGCTGCACAATATATTATTTCATCAGTGATAGCCATATTGCATGATATGGAATGTTAAAGGGAAAGTTTACACAAACATTTTAAATTACTCGCTATTTACTACAAACCTGCTTCTTTATTCTGTTGAACGCTAAAGAAGATATTTTGAAGAAAGCTGGAAACCAGTAAACACTGATTTCCATTGTAGGAAAACAAATACAGTAACACTTTATTTTGATGGTCTGCTTAATATCTGCTGATACTGCTCCTTCAACAGACATTTAACTGACTATAAGAAACTTTGTAAGTACATGTCAACTTAAACTAACCGTAACCCTAACCGCAACCCTAACCCCTACCTAACAGTCTACTTATAATCTAATGAGAATTAGTTGGCATGTACATGCACTGTAACTTGAATTCAACAAACGGACCACCAAAATAAATTGTGACCACAAATACTATTGAAGTCAATGGTTACGAGTTTCCAGCTTTCTTCAAAATATCTTCTTATGTGTTCATCAGACACAGTCAAAACTAGATTGGAACAAGTGAAGGGTGAGTAAACAACGATATAATTCTCAATTTGGGGTGTCTCTTTGTAGTTAACCAGACATTACATTTATAATAAAAATTAATAAAAATAATAAATTACCTGTAATGTTAATGTGCCTTTATTGCAAAGTTTAACTATAAAAGAATATATATATATATATATATATATATATATATATATATATATATATATATATATATATATATATATATATATATATATATTGAGCTATGTTTGTTTCACTGTTTTTCTTATAGCTATTGTACTTATCTGTGTTTAGAATTTGTTTATTATATGTTATGTCTGTCATTTGATTGACTGTTTACACATTTTATTAAGTTAAATGCTTGTTGGTAGAGTTCCAAAACTCTCCATCTCTATGCTATTTTTATAAATTGTGCGAAAAACAAAGAGAAGTTTTAAATGCAGATCAAATTGAAGAAGGGATAGCCATACAGGCAATGGTCAACAGGAGCAAACAGCAACAAAAGGAGTAATCCACAAAGCATAATCCAGTAAATATCGAAACATGCTAATGTTAGTCATATTTAATCACAATATCAAATGTTTGTTTATTAATTAATTAATTAATTTGTTTGTTTAAAATGTCTAAAAATGAAACATAGGGAGAGGAAAATAATTTTGATAATCAATTAAAAAAAAAAAAAAAAAAAATATATATATATATATATATATATATATATATATATATATAGATATATATATATATATACATTTGAAATAATTGTCTTATTGGGTTATGCAAAACAACATTTTTATTGCAAATTTAGAAGAAAAAAATGCATCAGTAGTTTGCAGAACTAAACTAAATGTTACGTAAGGCAAAAAACTTCCAGTAATAAAACAGACAGAATGATTCAAAACACAACAGGCAAGAACAAATAACACACACTATAACAGAAATACAAGATATATATGTGTTAGAGAGTTCAGATTGGTATCAGCTGTAGTGTCCGCAAATCACAGTGGTGAACATTTGGTGAAGTCTACATATAGCTAGAGTGCCCTTTAGTGAGTCCTGTTGGCACTCCAGCTGCTAACTGGAACACCCATGTTTTATAGTTACAGTTGAAGTCAAAAAGATTAGGCCTCTTGTGAAATTTTAATAGTTCATTTACAAGTGCTGTTTAACAGATATATATTTTTTATTAAACATAATAGATTTATTAACTCATTTCTTTTGACTAGTTATTTTGCAGGATACTAGTATTCATCTTAAATTTGCTATTTAAAGGCTTAACTAGGTTGATTACATTAGCTAGTTCTGTACTGTAGCCAATTGGGGAGGATCTTAAGGGGGCTAATAATATTGACCTTAAAATTAACTAAATAAAAAATGCAAAAAGAAAACTAGAAGAAACAATGCTTTCTCCAAAAAAAAAAAATAATAATTATAATAATAATAACTCCCATAATCAGCCAACTGCATATCTTTTCTGATTTTTTCTAAACTAGATTTGAGGATGAGTTTTATCATACTCAAATAAGAACTCATTATATAATTAATCTTATATTTGAATGATCTGAGACTCAACAACTTTTTAAAACATTTGATTTTCCAACTTCTATTTCCACTGTCATGCTTCACTTGGTTAATAAATTCAAGTCTCATCTAGATCTGACCTGATCCTGACTCTCTGACAAAACCCTGGCTATGTTCAAAGGAGGACACCTGGGCCCCCTTCGCTTCCACTAACAGCTGTCAATTAACATCAGTCAATCAGAATCATTCTAACCGACAAAAAAGTCTTGCTAGAACAAGCGTGTCTCCACAAAGCACTACTGGGAAGCAATCTTGTTTATCTACACGTTTGACTAACGGCATAAGATCTACTTCATGCTGTAGCATATTCAGGCCAAAACCTGCCCACTTACACAGGCTGTCTGATTGACATTTAAAGTGATCAATCACAGTCTGTTTACTATTTAAAGGCAGATAAAGTTGTTAGTTGCATCTTTAGAACAATACTTTTTTAAGTCTATTGCAAAATGTGTGTGTAATTAGTAATCAACATTTGAAGTGGATCAAAAAACTAAATTTTCAATATTTTTCTAAAACAAGGATGGGTGATCAATAGGTAAAGCACTTTGATGAATGGATTTGATCTACTTTAAATGTTGACTACTGTATGCAGTTATGCATAAGTAAGCGAGAATGTACTGTAAGTAAGTAAGTACAGATGAGTGTCAATACTTTTTTGTGCTTAGCTCACAGTCTCTAATGGTGCAAAACAAAGTAAGTAATAAAGTAAGTAAATAAATAAATAAGATCCCACGTGAAAATTCAGTTTCTCTGGATTTACAAATTTACTGTGTTTTTGAGTAAACTGACAGTGTTTGTTTTATTCTATAAAATTAAAACATCAAAATTGATAAAAGCATAAAACATAAAAACATAAAAAAGGGTCATTTAAACACAACATCAAATGTTTTATTTATTTATTTATATGTTGTTTTTTATATATGTATATGTTGTTTTTTATATTTTATTTTTATAATTTATTTATATTTATATTATATTTTATTTAGTTAATTTCAGCAAATATTACAATTCTTAACTCTTCTACAGTTAAAACATTATTGTGCTGTCTAAAAATGAAACGTGGAGAAAAAACATTATTTTGATTATAAAAAATATGTATTTTTATATTATACTAATTCTCATTTTGAGCTATAAATGACATTTGTATTGCAAATTTAGCAGAAATTGCATCAGTAGTTTGCAGAACAAAACAAAAACGTTATATTTTACGCAAGCACACAACTATAAATTGTAGAACTTTGATTGGTTTTATACAGTGTGGAAAATAAGCATTGAACAAGTCACCATTTTTCTCAGAAAACATATTTCTAAAGGTACTATTGACTTGAAGTTTTCCCCAGATGTTGGAAACAACCAAAGAAATCCTTACACTGTATGCAAAGAAAACAAAACTCTCTGCCCTTTGTCATTATAAATTAATATCAGCTGCTTCAGTTCAACATCAACATAATCAAGATGATGAAGATGAAACCAGAGTGGACATTTCAACAAGACAATGATCCAAAACAGGATCACAGAATCAGAAAGGACACTCTCAAATGCTTTCAGAGAAAGAAAATTAAGCTGTAGAAGGGCCCAGCCAATCACCTGACTTGATTCCAATATAATAAACAAATTAAAGATCAGATTTGATAAGACGAGAACCACAGAACCATAACACTCTGTTGAAGTCTGTGAAAAACTCACACCTGAGCAATGCATGTGACTTTATTCTCCACATGAGAGGTGTTTTTAAGCTGTCATCACAAAAAAAAAAAAAACTTTTATATAAAGTATTAAATATGTTTCAGTAGTTCAGCACTTTCTCCCTGAGTCATCTTATTGTTATTACGCATTACTAATTTTTCAGATTTTTATTTTTTTTTATGTTGGTATTGTTTGGGTTTTCACACAGCGTGTCAACAGCTCCTTTAGAAATATTATTCCCAGGTAAAACATGACGTGTACAATACTTAATTTCCCCGCTGTAAGTTAAAAAGCTCTTTTTTTGTACATTATCATGGGGTAAATCATTATTATTAAGTAGTTAAACAATTACTTTATAAACAGGTTCATGTAAGGTGAACATGTGATCAAACAAAGCAGGTATTGTCTGCAGGAAGAGCAAGAATCCTATTTCTGTGCAGAATTTAGTAAAAACAACTAAATCATTAAACATTAAATAAATAAATAAATAAATAAACAATGACTTTTATTTAAGGCTTACAAATCAAATCCAATTATATCCATCTGTTTGGTAAACAAAGCAAGTCTTTCATATAATATATCTATTAAAAACATAAAATATTACTTACTATACTATACTACTTACTTAAACTATATTTTAAGTAAGTTATGTAAACCTTTACATATTAGTCATTAATATTACTGAAATTAATATAAAAAACTGAACAAATCTATATTTACAAACATTTACATAAGTAATAAATCAACTCAATGATAGACTAAAGGTGTAATATGAAGGGGATGCCTACAAAAGAAGTACGTATCCGAACGCAGGTTTGTTATGTGGAGAATGGTCAGGCAAGAAGCAGACAACACAGGAGCAAAGAGATGTCTACAGGCAACGCAGAATCGTAGTCAATAAGCAGGCGGATGGTCAAAGGCAGGCAGCAGACATGAATAAACAAACAAAACAAAGCAAAGATCGGTACAAGGCAAGACTAGGCAAGGTAAACATGTCGTAATGTTCGGAGTAACGTATATAACAAGACTCAGCAAAGTATGTGTGTTAGTGTGCTGTTTAAATAGTCCAACTAATCAGTCTTTGAGCAGCTTCAGCTGTGTAAGTTAGCAATCAGCCAGGATTAGGAACTGGTGTGTGTGTGCAGTGCATGACTGGATCTGCACAGGCTGGATTGCTGGTGATCGTGACAAAAGGTCTCTGCAAATTTTGTGTGGGCCAAATCATGAATTGACAACTTCTCCTTAAAACACCCTCTTTTTTCCCCCCTGAATGGTTTAATTCACTCTGTTATCATAATATGTATTTACTCTAAATAAATAAGAATGTATTTTTATACAGACATTATGAAAACAAAGCAGAATATATACAGTCCTGCTGTAGGATAAGTTACAGTATCTTGTAAACAAGGCATTGTGCAGGTGAACCAGAGGAACAGAGGATTTTGCTCAAAACCAGCCAATCAGATCAGAGCTTGGCAGTTTAGTGTGCAGTGTGTGTGCATCAGATGGTCAGTGAACGGGCTGTGGGCGGCCGGTGGAGCCGCAGGCTGAAACTAGGGAAGAGGTAACAAAACACAAAATCTCTCTTCTCGTTTTCTTGTACTTTCCTTAACTCCCTCTTGCACATGCACACACACATTCAGACAGATGGAGGATTATAAATTTTGTTCTTCCAGATAGTTGCTATTCTGCCTTAGGTTCTCTACAGGCTTCGGATTTTGGACTGGGATACGGAGGAGTAATTTTGGGTAGTGTCTGAACAATCTATGGCTTAATATGGATTATGCAATGGATTTGTGTGCCATCTGAAGTGTAAATAGTTGGTGAGTGGCATGATATGTGCAGCATATTCCATACTGATGCTTGAGTTTTTACTTCAAAACTTATTTCAGCATCAAGATGATGAAAAAATGACAGTAAGCAAAATGTATATATTATATTTAAGAATTTGTTGTTAAATAATAGATTTATAGGAGCAAGTGAGATTAACAATGTCAGTGGATCATCATCTAATTATCATTATTATTATTATTATTATTATTATTATTATTATTATTAAAGCAACTTTTTGCTATATCAAGGAATGATGCTACTTAACACATTTACTTAACATTTTAACTATAATAAGAACTCAATGTTTGGCTGTGTCCCTGGTTTACTTAAACAAAAATGCTTTCCTTAAAATAGAGCAAATTACTTTAAATGATTATTGATTTTTACCATCCTCAACACAGACTATTTTATTAAGCCTCATAATGCCTTTAAAGTCTGTGCCCTATTTATTTATTTATTTTTATTAAATGTATTTTTTACATAATTATTTTGTAAAAATATTTTATTTTATTATTTTAGTCAATTAAAATAAATTCTTAATGCATTTTACGGTGTACAAATACAAATTTACTATCTTTTAAAAAATAAATCCAGAAATAAATAAGTAATGTTTACTTTAATGAGACATGTTATAACAGTTTCAAAGAAAATATCTTCAAACTAAATGGAATTTAATAGAATTCCTACAAATTATGAATTCATGATTGCTCAAAAATAGTAAATATTTATCAAACATTTGGTTTTCTAAATAAATTAGTTTAACTAACTTTTATTACATTTTATTCTTTCTATAATTGATGAGTTCAGATGCAAAAACCTCTAAATGTCATCTGAAATTCTCCTCCAAAATTAGCATTTTTTACAGGCTCCTGTGTGTAGTTTTAGTAATAAGCATTTATGGCAAAGACTATGTTCTTTTCCTGGTCTTTAAAGTGAACATAAACAAAGGAGGTTAGAGCTTTTTGCATCTGAACTCTTCAACCGTTTGTATATAAGTGTCTTATGTGTACCAACAAAATTCAAATAAAGCAAAAATGCTAAATATATTTTACGAAGATTTATGACACAAATATAACTTTAAAGATTGTAAAGTTGTTGTTTTTTATTTACCAAAATGAACACAAATTAACTAATTAATTAATTATTCATTAATTTCTGTTATGCAGAATTTCAGTTTTATCTGTTCAATTTCTGTAGATGGTGGTGGATGAGGAGATTCCCGCTTGATTCTAGAGGAAATTCCTGTGTAAAGCGCTTTGAGTGTCCAGAAAAGTGCTAAATAAATGCAAGGAACTATTATTAAGGAATTATTATACCACCTTGCCATATCTAGAACTTAATTAGATAAAGTTTTAGGATAAATTTATTTTTGACTGTTGCTAATGCGAAAATGAGCTTGTTTATGTGAATTAAATGTGAGTTTATAATTATTATTCAGCAAAAAACAGTGTGTACTTGTTTCAGCACCATGGACAGAGACCAAAGCACTCTTGCCTGCAAACCTGAGCAAAACTCAAAAGAACAGAAAATATTATCAAACTAAAAAGAATTTAATACAATTCCTATAAATGATTAACTCCTAATTGCTCAAAAATAGTAACTATTTATCAAACATTTGTTTTGTTTTAACTAAATTAATTAATTTAACCAACTTTATCACCTTTTTTTCTATAATTGTTTGTAAATTAGTGTGTTATGTGTACCAACAAAAATCAAATGCAAAAAAGCAAAATACATTTTTTAAAACATTTATGACACTAATATAATTTCAAAGATTGTAAAAGATTGTTTTTATTTACCAAAATAACCTGAACACAAATTAAATAATTCATTAATTATTAATTCAATAATTTCTGTTATTCAGAATTTCAATTATATGTGTCATATTTCTGTAACTGGCAGTGGATGAGGAGACTTCCCCGAAAAATGTGTTAAACACTTTTAGTGTTCAGAAAAGTGCTATATAAATGTAAGGAATTATTATTAAGGGACTATTATACCACCTTGCGATACCTAGAACCAAATAAAAAATTCACACATTTATTTTCGACTGTTGCTAATGAGGAATTGAGCTTGATTATGTGAATTAAATATGAGTTTATATTTATTATTCAGAAAAGAGCAGTGTGTACTTAGTGTGTTTTAGCACCATGGACAGAGACCAAACCACTTTCGCCTGCAAAACCTGAGCAAAACTAAAAAGAAAAAAAATTCTATAAATAAAACATGCGAGAGAGAGAGAGAGAGAGAGAGAGAGAGAGAGAGAGAGAGAGAGAGAGAGAGAGAGAGAGAGAGAGAGAGAGACAATAGATGGAAAAAAGCAAGAAAGAGATGCAACAATCTGCTGCACACTCACTGAAAGTGTAATGTGCAGTGTACTTTACAAAGTGTCCCGCTGTCAGTTTGGCAGGACATTTTGCCCTTGTTTTCTCATCCCACAGCACAGGAAATACAAACCTGATAGAGCTAATCGTTTGAAAATGACATGCTTCACATGCTCTCCTCTGCTGTGGCGGCTGCAGCTGCTCTATTAAGGTAGAGGCAAAGAGCAACAGTCCTATTTCATGCATGTGTAACAACACTGTTATTCAACGCCATGACTGAAGGAAAAACACCTGAACAATGACTGGAAGAGAATAGACTTCCGGGGATTACACAGAGAAAAAAAAACACTGCTGCGCTATTAACGTTATTGAAATTCCATAAAGCACTGCGCCATCTCCCTCTTGCTCTCTCTCTCACACACACACACACACACACCACACAGTCTTTGTGTTGTTCTATCTCTCTGCAGATCGTAGGACACCTACAGCCATAAATCTCAGATGGTTCCAAATGAGAGGACATGCCCTCAGAGTTATCCTTCCACACTGAAATAATTCCCTGCTATGAAAGGAGACCCTGTGGAAAAATAAATAAACACATCTTAAACCTAAGATGGTTATCTGGTTTTAGGCTTGCCCGGCTAGATGAAATGTGCACAAATCAGCCCAAAAATACAAAGAGTGGAACAACAAGCTTAATGGTTTAACTACTTTTGAGCAATGCTCTTTTGTTGATTGCATTAACCAATTAGAATTTTATGAAAAAGTAGAAATTGTATAATTTGCATGAAAATAGCAAGGAACCTAAAAAACAGCTATGAGCTGCATTATGATTTCTTTTAATACCCAGGATTACCATGCAAATACCATGTGGTATTTATTATGGTAATGTGTATTGCCATTGTCATTACATAATAGCCTATGTGCTGTTACTGTAGTATTTCACATGGACATATAATAACTGCCAAAAAAATCTACAGTTCGGGGTTTAGGACTTTTTGTATGTACTTAAATTAAAATGATCAAATCACGTCACTAGACATGGGGTAGATGAAGCTTTTATTTTTTCCCCTAAAAGCTAGCTTTCGTTTTAGTTATGTTCTGCTCGCCCTGCTTATCCTTTAGTGTATTTGCATCATATACAACTGAGGGAGAAATCACCGTATAATTAGTTTCTATAAACTACCTTCCATCTAAGCCAAACTTATGCATTCAAGATGTCAAACAAATTCACCTCCCGTTAATCCACAAGTGCGCGCGCACCTTGTATCCGCGCGCGTTCTCGCTCGCAGATAACGAAACAGCGGACCGTACACATGTAGCGTTTGATTGCGCTTAACGTGAAAGAAATGTACGCACATAATGCGCTTCTGTTAGAAGCCGTCAGCAAACAAAGCAACACCAAAAGAGAAAAGCAGCGTTCGCCTACCGTGCACTCTTCCATACATGTCCGCACCGAATATACATCCGTTTCATATTTCTGAACCATAAGCTCAAACTCTCGGTATTTCTCCTGAGCTCGTCGGTCGTAGCGTTGGTAAGCCTGAACGCACTGGCTGCATCCCAACGCATCAGCCATGTCCAGGCTACAGGTCAAATTGTCCGGACTCGTAAACCCGTAAAACAAATCCAAAAGAGAGTAGGAATTACAAAAAGAAAGATAGAAATCGCTCAGGTTCCACTCGGAGAGGCCCGAGCACACGGCTTCCGCCTCGGCGAAAGTCAAGCAGTTTTTGGAGAGGCTGTCAGGATGACAAGTTTCAAGTCTCCACAGAGGTTTGGTAGAATTGCCTATAAAAATAAGACTCTGCTCTGTCTGATGGCTGGATGAAAGTATATGGTTGGTGTGCTCCAGCCGTTTGTCTCGCGTCCTCGTCAGTTTCGCCTCGGCGCAGAACCACAGATGATCAGAGAGCAAAACGGTGATAAACAAAAGAGAGGCTAAGGACAGTCGCCATCTCTGGGCCCGTTCCGAATCGGTGAATAATGGCTTTTCGTCCTCTCGGGGTGCGAAGCAGATTTTTAAGCCGTCATCTTGCTGCCGACACGTCCAAGCACCCCTGGTCATATTTCAGGAAAGAGCAGCACTGGCCGACTCCACCGCGACGGCTCCTCGATCTGCCACAAAATGCATTGATTTGAAATGTATTCCTCCGTTCAACAGCGCTCTCGGCAGCTGTATCCGACTCTCTGGGCTAGATGAAGCCGCTCGCGGTCATATCTCCGTTATTCCGCATGGCTCCCCGGAGAAAAAGCGCTTCTGTGTGACAACATGCCTCCTCTGTTCCCGAAGCTCCTGCCTGTGTCCCCGTATCTCCTCAAGGGAAGGCGAGACGCTGAACGAGCTGCTCTTTCCCTATCTGGGCGGATTGCCTTCGATCTTCTCTGCTGTTCATCATCATCATCATCATCATCATCTTGGGTCCTGTGTTAAGTTGCCGCCATGTTCGTCTTGAAACTCTTTTTGGGGAGCTGGGTCATTTGCGTCATCTCCATCCTGGCGCAGTAACACAGATCTACAGACTACGGGCGATGGATACACACGCGCGCGCGCCCGCTCTCACTCACTCACTCACTCTCACACACGCGCGCACTCACTGGACGTGTCAATGTGAGAGATCACTCATAATAAACGCACATCTTCCAGTACACGTTTAGAAGCCGGTCGCCCGCCTTGTCCTTCCTCTCGCTCCATTCACCTTCAGCATCCCGTCAAAACGCAATCTGTTCACCACCAGACTCGAGCAAAATAAACGACGCAGTGTGGACGTTTAAAGACGCGGTGGCGTTCAATAATAGCATCGTTTTGGCGATGCGTAATTTTCCTTAAATGCGCAAAGACTGGAGGAAAAAACATGCGCAACATGTTGCGTGAGGCAGAATCAGCGTGAGACTGAGATGAAACGACATTTGTATGTCTCGTTCATCCCGTTCAGGCTGAAGTTTATTAGTATGCAGCGTGTAACTGTGTGTAAGGAGCCGGGCACAGGAGAGACATCTGGGCGTCAAAGCAGCACGAGCGCGGAAACGTGAGCCGCGAGTGTGTGTGTAGGAGAGGGAGCAAGAGAGACTGAGAGAGATACAGATACTGTATATTTGTCCTCTAACAGCCTAACCTTTTGCGGCATGGCCCTGTTTGATCCTGCATTTCAAAGCAAACAAAGTGTGCGTGCAGTGCACAACCACCACGAGCTTAGCTTCTGCCTTTCTGCCTTTATTTGGGAGCTGAACGTGATGAGCGAGGCGAGGCTGGCATGCAAATCAGTGCTTTTTCATTTTACATCCTTAAAGTCGCCAAAATACTGTCAGGTTGAATTTCTTGGAGTGCTACCAATGCTTTCCTTAAAATTAATCCCACCCCTTATGGAGAAGTCAAGATTTTTTTAATCCAATGTATTATTATTATTATTATTATTATTATTATTATTATTATTATTATTATTATTATTATTATTATGTAGCAACACTGTCAAGTTTAAAGTCCCTATAAAAGTCAAAACAAATCGTTAGTTGGACTATAAAAGTGCCATTTTTGTAACAGTTTTGTAAATCCACAATGAAGTGATAAATGAGTGTTTCTGTTTTGTCAGTATTCCATAAAAAACGAACCTAAAAAAAAAACTACAACTGTTACTATAGAAACCATTATTGCTATTATTAGATTTACATAAAAAATACTTCGCAATTTAGTATTTATAGTTAAAACTAATTATGAACTAATTATTTCACAAGATTTCATCCAGAATAAAGTTTATAGAACTAAACACAGTGTGGAAATAAATAGAAAGATTTGATTACAACATATGTGTAAAAAATAAAGGTAGCTAAAGGTTTAAAATCTCCAAAGCCTCAGGCAAAAGCCCCTAGGGGCTACAGAAATTATAGCCTGTAGACACCATATTCAACCTTGTGTGAATGCATCGATGTACAGTATGTTCAGTAGACTGCCCTGTCAATGCAAGAGATCATTTTTTATATATTTATCAACTTAAAACATTGCTACCTGCATCTGCACAATCTAAACTAAAACTGCACAAAATTCTGTCATGATTTAGTCACTCTTGACTTGTTCCAAGCTACTTTGTTTGTGTTTAACAAAACAAAGAACATTTCAAAGATATATTGAAGAATGTTGGAAAACCACTAACCATTGATGTCCATAATAGGAAATGTCAATCTCAGTTTTATTTATACAGCACTATTAAACACAACCAAAGGTTGACCAATGTGCTGCACGATACAAATCACAAAGAGAAAGATATAAAATCATAGCTAAAACAAACATGTTTCGGTCACATTTTATTTTGATGGTCTGTTTGTTAAAATTAAGTTAAATTGCATCTACATGCCAACTAATTCTCATTAGATTATAAGTAGACTGTTAGGTTGGAGTTAGTGTAAGTTGACATGTACTTACACATTTTCTTATAGTCAGTTAAATGTCTGTTGAAGGAGCAGTATCAGCAGATATTAAGCAGACAGTCTACTAATACTCAAATGGACCATCAAAATAAAGTGTTACCCGATTCTCACTGAAAATGCCAAATCAAAAAGGTAAGTTTTCAACCTAGATTTAAAAACAGACAGAGATAATATAGAACTAATACAGAGGGGCAGAGCATTCCACAATCGAGGACTAGCACGGTCACCTTAGGGACTTTGGGATGCAGAGTAATTTCTGGTTTGATGACTGAAGAGTCGGACCAGGGGTGCGTTTCCGAAAACCATCGTTAGCCTACTAAGGTCGCAAGTTCCATCGTTACAATAGTTAATTGATTTGGTGTTTCCCAAATCCATTGTTCCAATGAACATTCGCAAACTGCGTCGCAAACTTGTATACTTGCAACTACACCTCTGGAGCTGTAGTTAGAAACATAGTTCCTGGCTGTGTTCTATTCCCACTTATGCCCCCTATGCCATCTTCATTTAGAACATTCTAACATTTAAACTTGGAATTATTAAAAATAAAAGCATTAAAGTTCTCTATTAGGTGTAATTTGCTTTCAAAGTATTGTTACAGTTCAGTTTTAGCGATCTTCATGCTTACAATTGTGCTCCCTTCACAGTGTACTTTGAAATTATTGATGTCATTTTGAACACAGCTGTGGCTCATGACAAAAGCCATAGGTGACCTATTATTTAAAAGTGGAATTTATGTTACATCTCCAAAGCTTGTGAAATCAAAACACATAGCACATGTTAATGCTTTTAATTTATAGTAGGTTATTTATTAAGTATCTGTACAGTATATGACAAGGGGTTGTTGGTTAGAACATTTCTGCAGTGGTTTGCATGTGTCATATAAAAAAATAAATAATAAATAAATGATATCCTTCTCCTACTACTACTACTACTAATAATACTAATAATCATCATCATCATCATCATCATTATTAATATTATTATTAAAGTATTTCCTAATAAATAATTAATATAAAATGTAATTTAGTAATTTTTTATTTATATGATTTATATATGGTATTAGAATACGTGTTAGCTTTTGTAAGTGATTTTATGTTTTAGAATAGATTATGTAATGTTCTTAATAATATTTGTAAAGTAAACACAGGTCCTATACAGTATGTGTCATTTACATATATTTCAATTGAAATGGAAAACGAGTGCATGTTTTTACCAAAACTAATATTGGATTTTTTTTTTTAAATGTGTGTGTGTGTGTGTAAAACAATATAATTTATACAAAGAAATTATGGGGTTCTTCTGTAAAGAAGTTATTAACACCCCATTTAGAGCATCATTATGGAGGTTTTACGTTATAACTAACCTGGTTCTAGCGATCTGCGACAGAGAAACAACGGGTTTTGGGAAACTACATCGTCATTACATCGTTCTTTTTCCAAACGATGCATCATACTATGATAGTTCAGCCACAAGTTACGTCGTTGTTTGGGAAACACAGTTGATGTTTTATCATCCGGTCTGACAGATAAGAAGGTGCCAAGCCATTTATTGATTTAAAAACCAAGAGAAGAATTTTAAAATTCACATGATAGTGCACAGGCAACCAGTGCAAAGAGCGCAAGACTGGTGTGATGTGGTCATGTTTTTTGGTACCGGTTAAAAGCCTTGTAGCAGAATTTTAAACTAACTGAAAACAGAATTGAGTTGTCTGACTAATCCCAAAATACATTGAGTTATAATAGTCCAACATATAAGTAATGAAAGCATGAATTGTTTTTTTCCATTTTTTTTCTAGATATAATAGGTTGATTATTTTTAATTCAAGAGTTCACACTTAGCTGATGGCTTACAATAAAGCTTGTTTGGCATGCTGTCCCGGGAGAGAGCCCTGAGCTTATGAGATCCTCAAGCCCGGGGGTCCCTCCCGTTTGCAGGGTGAGAAGGGAGTTTGAGCTCAGGTAGATCTCGATGAACTTCACCTGGCATATTTCTAGCTAAATGCCGGATATGGATGACTGAGAAGAGGTGTACTCGCTAAGAGCTTGGATATGGTATCAATGTTGTGTGTTCAATTTACTTAGGTTGCGTGTTTTTGGACTGTGAGAGAAAACCGGAGAACCCAGAGAAAACCCACGCGAGCATGGGGAGAATGAGCAAACTCTGCACAGAAATGTCATCTGGTTGAGTAGGGACTTTAACCAGAGGCATTCTTGCTGTGGGGCAACAGTGCTAATTGCTGGGTTGCTGTCTCGCCCGTCTGGAATGGAGGGGGAGTAGGGGTAGAGGGGAGGGGGGTTTCAAGACGAAGATATTGAGATAAGAATACTCTGGTTATTTATAGTGAGTTAGGAATCATCTAATTGGAGAATCAGTCATGAACTGATGTGGGAACAACTGAGAACATTCATAAGCACGTGATCCTCTCGAAATTAGTTTATAAATAAACTTCACAAGTCGAAGCTGAAAAAAAAAGCTGGAAAACAAATATTAATCCAATTTTATATACCAACATTCATCAATATATCCTCTTTTGTGTTTGACAGAACAAAAGACTACAGTTGTTTTGGAACAAGTCAAAGGTAATGAAATCATGAATGTTTATTATCAGTTGAACTGTGTCCAATACAGTCCAGATACACCTTTTGCAGTGTTGCATTAAAGGAACAGTTAAGCCAAAAATGTACTCACTGTTTACTCGCTATGCATTTCTTTAGTCTCTACAATACAAAAAATATATATTTTCAAGAAAGCTAAAGTCTGTAACCATTGACTTCCATCATAAAAAAAATAAATAAATACTATGGAAGTCAATGGTTACAGGTTTCCATCATTCTTCAAAAAATCTTATTTTATTTTCAACAGAAGAAAGAAGGTCAAACAGGTAGTTAGTTAGTTTAGTTTGGTAGTTTATTTATATAGCACATTTTTTACAACACAACATTACCCAAAGTGCTGAACACAATCAATGCTAATTAAAATAAGTCTTGCATCACAAAAATTAATAGTTTACAATCAATCCGTGACCTAACAGGCAGCCAGCCTAGAGAAGAAAGAAATAGGGATATGTGTTCATATACAGTACTTTGCGAGTCCTTGTCAGAAGTATCGCAGCCGCATTTTTGACTAATTGCAATCTATTCAGGGCATTTTGATTAATACCCACATATAAAGATTTGCAATAGTCAAGTCTTTCCAAAATAAAAGCATGGATCACCTTGTCAAGGTCATTAAAAAAGAGAAATTACTTCACTTTTGCCGTAGAAGTCGTAAATGGAAAAAATGGCATTTAACTACTGAATTCATTCATTCATTCATTTTCGGCTTAGTCCCTTTGTGAAGTTTATTCATAAACTAATTTTGAGAGGATCACGTGTTTATGATTGCTTTCGGCTGGACCCGCATTATCCAATTTACAATGCACCAATCAGATGATTTCTAAGCTTCTATAAATACCCTAGGTTACGTATCACAGCTATCTTCATTATAAAGAATTCCCCCTTCCACCCCTACTCCTCCTCCTTCCTAGATGGGTAGCACAGTGGCCCAGTGCTTAGCACTGTTGCCTCACAGCAAGAACATCTCTGGTTCCAGTCTTTACCAAACCAGCTGACGTGGTCTTTACCTGACCAGCTGTGCGGAGTTCGCATGTTCTTCCTGTGCTCACGTGGGTTTCCCCTAGGTCCCCCGTTTTCCTCCCACCATCCAAAAACATGCAACCTAAGTTTATTGACGAATCCAAATCAACACCATAGACATGCTCCTACCAAGTACTTATCTCTTTAAAGAGCAACTACTATCTGCTCTTCAGTCACCATGACGGGATTTCTCAAGATCTACCTGAGCTCAAACTCCCCTCTCACCTTGCAACAGGAGGGAGCCCCGTGCTTGAGGTTCTTATGAGCTCAGGGCTCTCTCCCAGGACAGCATGCCAAACAAGCTGTATAATCATCATCAAGTGTGAACTCTGGAATGAACCACCAACTTATCCAGCTTATGTTTTATGCAGCAGATGCCCTTCCACCTGCAACCCATCACTGGGAAACATTCACACACATACACTATGGACACTTTAGCTTACCCAATTCACCTATACTGCATGTCTTTGGACTTGTTAGGGAAACCGGAGCATCCAGAGGAAACCCACGTGAACACGGGGAGAACATGCAAACTCCACACGGAAACACCAACCGAGGCTCAAACCAGTGACTTTCTTGCTATGAGGCGGACATGCTACCCACTGCGCCACCGTGCAGCCTCAACTGAATTTACTTGTTTTTTTCATTTCAGATCACCTTCGAACTGAAACCCTAGGTTTCTAACAACAGGTATTTGATAAGTTGATAGCTCACCAAAATAAATCCAGAGGGGCAGGATCCTCAAACCAGACCAGCTCAATTTTCTCCTCATTGAAATTAAAAAAAAAATTGTCAACAGCCAGGTCTTTTCCTCAATTAGACATCTCATAAGGGAGTCAATGCCCTTTTTAGCATTATTTCCATATAAACAGGTTAGGAACCAGTGAACGGTGAGTAAATTATGATATGATTTCCAGTTTTTTTCTGAAATTTTCAATTTTGGTCATGGTTTACATGGCAACATTGCAAAAACTTGCTCGCCGAAGCAACCCTTTACCTATGTTACCTTCATTTTGCACAACATAACAAGGCTGCAATATTTAATTGGTAAAAAAATATTTTAAAAAATAACACACGTCACGTGCCAAAACTTTCTATGATAACCTGCAGTCAAACTCTTGGGAATGAATCATGTTCCGTACACCCACTGAACCATACATTATAGCATCCATTACTAAATTTAAATCCAACTGTCACTCCTGAAACATTCCTAAGTGTTTACATGACATATCCAGTTGAAGTCAGAATTATTACCCCCCTTTGAATTTTTTTTTCTTTTTAAAATATTTCCCAAATGATGTTTAACAGGGCAAGGAAGTTTTCACAGTATTCCTGATAATATTTTTTCTGGATTCTGGATACATTTTTATTTGTTTTATTTCGGCTAGAATAAAAGCAGTTTTTTTTTTTTTAAAAACATTTAAAGGTCAAAATTATTAGCCCCTTTAAGCTATATTTTTCGATAGTCCACAGAACAAACCATCGTTATACAATAACTTGCCTAATTACTCTAACCTGCCCAGTTATACTAATTAACCTAGTTAAGCTTTTAAATGTCACTTTAAGCTGTATAGAAGTGTCTTGAAAAATATCTAGTAAATTATTATTTACTGTCATCATGGCAAAGATAAAATAAATCAGTTATTAAAGCTATTAGAAAACTATTATGGTTAGAAAAGTGTTGAAAAAATCTCTCCGTTAAACAGAAATTGGGGAAAAAATTAACAGGGGGCTAATAATTCTGACTTCAGCTGTATAAATGAAAATGGAAGAAAAATCTGAATTAAATAAGTTATAATAAATGGCTTGTTTGGATGTTTGCTGCGCATGCTATTGTCGGCTTTCATAATGACCAGATTACATTACTGACGAACCCTTCCTGGGTAAGAGATTTTAGAGGAAGTGCTTATCACTCATTAGAGAAAATCAGCTGGCAGAGCAAGAGGAAATCAAAGATTCGCATGGAAAATAATGAGGATTAACAGTGCCAAGACTGATCATCTGTCGCCGATCTGAGCAGAACTCGCCCTCTCTCTATCCCAATACTTCAGACACAGAGAAAGCATTAAAAAGGCCTGGATCAACACATACGTTTCCTAAAAAATAATCATAATAATAAATAGTAACTATATTTTAGTTCAGAGTCAATGTAACAATGTTGCATTCTTTTAAATTTTAGTGTCTTCCTGAGGCTGATAAAAGAGAAGATATATTGAAGAATGTTGGAAAACTGGTAACAATTATTGGCATCCTAGCAGGAAAAAACAAATAATAATCAAAGTCTATGGTGACCAACATTTTTCAATATACTGTACACTCACCGGCCAACTGATAGTTAACACAAATTTCTAATCCGCCAATCACATAGCAGCAACTCAATGTATTTAGGCATGTAGACATGGTCAAGACAATTTGCTGCAGTTCAAACTGAGCCTCAGAATGGGGAATAAAGGTGATTTAAGTGACTTTTATATATAATAACATAAATTATAATATAATTTTAATATATATATATATATATATATATATATATATATATATATATATATATATATATATATATATGTATATATATATATTGAAGAAAGCTAAAACTAATTGTAACCATTGACTTCCATAGTAAGAAAAACAAATACTATAGTTACAGGTAGGTGACACGGTGGTGCAGTAGGTAGTGCTGACACCGCACAACAAGAAGGTCACTGGTTTGAGCCTTGGCTCGGTCAGTTGGCAATTCTGTGTGGAGTTTGCATGTTTTCCCTGCGTTCGTGTGGGTTTCCTCAGGGTGCTCTGGTTTCCCCCTCAAGTCCAAAGACATGCGGTACAGGTGACGTGGGTAATCTAAATTGTCTGTAGTGTATGTGTGTGAAATAGTATGTTTCACAATGAGTGTGGAAGGGCATCCACTGTGTAAAACATATGCTGGATAAGTTGGCTGTTCATTCCGCTGTAGCGACCCCAAAATAAAAAAAGGAACTAAGCTGAAAAGAAAATGAATGAATGAATGAATGAATGGTTACAGGTTTCCAGCTTTCTTCAAAATATCTCCTTTTCTCTTCTCATAAACTCTGTGGAACAGTTTAAAATGGCATCTGCTTCTCCTTAAATATTTTCAGCATGCTCATCAAGAGAGCTAAATTATGAATAGTGGGGTGAAAATGAGCATGGCGTCTGCATTAAAAATTAAGACGACGAGCAGCACCTGTAGAGCACATTTGCATGATGTTTATGGACTCATCATCAAAACATGGGTTTGGTCTTGCTGTCAGCCAATCAATAAGTTACAGCAATGTTATCTTGTGTCCAGTGGGCAGTAAAATCTAATGATATAACAGCTCAATGAACCCCCCCTTCAAACAAACATTCTCTAGAGGACCAGCTATATGACTGCTGGGCACTGCAAGGAGTGACTCGCTAGGATGGGGGAGGGCTGTTTCCCATCTGTCACCAGTTGCTCGTTCCATGTCAAACTTTAATATGGGAAATCAATGTAATGATCCGGAGAAACACCCCTTTTTTGAGCAACTATTCATTTGCAGCATTAATTTCTTTTTTAAGATGACCTCAGTTTCACCTCCAATTGTCATAGCAACAGAATAACCCATAAGACCTGACAGAACACCCTGAGGGTACATACATAGCACTTGGTGCCATTTGTCAAACCGAACCAAGGATCCTGTAGACATTTGGCTGGGCGATATGACAAAAATATATCATGACGTGTCATCTCATATCCTGATATCAATATATATCACAATAGAGTACTATTTGTGTAAATTCAATCTATTTATAGTTCATATGTACTGACCACATGTAATTAACTATTTTTTTACGCTATGAAAGATAAAATAACTCAATTTTTTTTCACTTTATTGCTTTATACCTAATTTGATTAAATCTGAAAGATTTCTGCTCCTTCAATTAAAGTCTGTTAATTCACAACTATCTTTATATAATTAACTATATATATATATATATATATATATATATATATATATATATATATATATATATATATATATATATATATAAATATATATATATATATATATATATATTTTTATTTTTTTATTTTATTTTTTTTAGCTTATTTAGGTTATTTCCACATACAATATATTGACCAGCAAACAGAAACTCAACCATAACTGTTTGATAAGTTCTAAACAGTTATTCAATTTCAAGAGTTCACACTTAGCTGATACTTAAGCTTGTTTGGCATGCTGTCTCTCGGGAGAGAACCCTGAGCTAAAGGGATCCCTCAGGTTTGCAGGGTGAGAGGGGAGATTGAGCTCAAGTTGATCTCAAAAACTCTCCCGCTGATGTGGCTAAAATGAATTACTTTGAGAAGGCTTAGTTGGTTTACGATGCATATCTTCGGATGGTGGGAGGAAGCCGTGGAACCTGGGGAAAACCCACGCAGACACGGGGAGAACATGCAAACTCCACAGAAATGCCAACCGGCCCAGTTAGTGTTCTTGCTGTGGGGCAACAGTGCTAACCATTGGGCCACCGTGCCGGCCAATTTAGGTAAAAGGGGGATGAAGGGGGTTTCCTCCAGATGAAGATAGTTGTGGAATGAAGACTGTGATTATTTACAGTGACTTAGGAAGGATGACTGGAGGATCAAGATTAGTTGGTTTTCAACGGTTGGCAATGTCTTTTGGTCTTGGATTTGATTCATATAATATAAAATAAACAATTTAGGGCAAATGGGACCAAGCCGAAGCAAAATGAATGTATCAGTAAATGAGTTTAGAGGCGGGACGGTGGCGCAGTAGGTAGCATGATTGCCTCACAGCAAAAAGGTTGCTGGTTCGAGCCTTGGCTGGGTCAGTTGGCGTTTCTGTGTGGTGTTTGCATGATTTTCCCGTGTACACGTGAGATTCCTCCAGGTATTCTGGTTGCCCCCACAAGTCCAAAGATGTGGTATAGGTGAATTGAGTAGGCAAAATTTTCTGTAGTGTATGTGTGTGAATGAGTATGTGTGGATATTTCAGTGATGGGTTGCAGCTGGAAGGGCTTCCGTTGCGTAAAACATATGCTGGATAAGTTGGCGGTTCTGTGGTGACCCCTGAATATTAAAGGGACTAAACCAAAATGAAAATGAATGAATGAATGAATGAATGAGTTTAGTGCATTGGAAATGTCAGCCTAGCATGCCACCAAATCTTCAATTCATTAACATCTCAAAAGGCATTTTTAATAAAACACCCAGAAATTTAACAGGATTCCATTTCTGTCATATTTGGGTCTTGGCATGACGAAGACAAGAGAGGTAAGATCCAAGAGCAGCTTAATAATACAGTGTTAAAGAAAGTATTTGTGTAGGTAATGTGGACAAAAATAGGGGAAAAAAATCAAGAATCAAACAAAACAACAAACTTAGACTAAGGCAAAAACACAGTTATTAATTATTAGTTATTAATGGTGGCCGTTATCGGCGTTAACGTGCTGCGTTAACGCAAGACTCTTATTGCGCAATAAAAAAATATTGCCGTCAATCTATTATCAAAGTTGGGTTGGGAGCTGGGTCTATTCTACGTAAGCTATGATGACTTTCACCTTGATAGTTTAGCGTGGATATAAAACTGACCGGTGAGCCGTCTGACAAAAAAGTGTCCTTCTGAATCAAATCAGCAGGGGCCTCATGTACGAAGACTTGCATTGAATTCATACTAAAACGTTTACACTTACAGCTTTGTGCGTACGCAGTAAAAAATTCAGATGTATGAAACACTGCGTACGCCGAATCCCACGCATATTCTCTTTGTACATCTGAATTAACGGGAAACTGAGTGCACGTGCACGAGTGCAAAACCCCTTCCTGCCTCCCTCATATGAATATGCTAATGACTCTACTGTGGCAAAACTAAACGAAAAAGCAATGGTAAAAGCAAGTAAAAAGAGAAACGTTGAACAGAATGTGAATTGGAGGTTCTCCTATCGGAGGTAGACCGGAAAAAAACTGTGTTATTTGCAAGTTTGTCGTTGGAATGAGCCAGTTGAGTGAGTTCCTCTACTTGATCAACAGAGACAACAAAGCTAAAGAGGGCAAAAAATCTGCAGCACGAGTGGTGTAGCTTGTAAAGTCGCATGGCATGTTTTGACACTGTCATTCATGAACCCGGTTCGAATCCAGCGTCTGATTAACTCATTCTTCTTTTTCCCCCACTACATATTTGATTTTGCCTACTCTTCATCACGAAGAACACAAGTAGGAATCATCAATAAGTGTGTGTATTATGTTAAGCGCATTAGAGCATCACATATTATTTGCACATTTATTGAATGGAAATGTTTCTGATTCTTGTATGCAAATTCGTCTTCAGATGGCGCCTTTATAGCAATGTGCGTGCAGTCGATCGCTCCGATTACATTGGGAAAACCGGCGATCGCTGCAAGTTGCGCTTTAATGTTTGGCTGGTCAACTACATGGTATAACCTTATATACATGCTAGACATGCGGATGATCTCATTCCATACAGCTGCCATTGCATGGCTCAAAGATACTTTGTAGTGTGCACTTTAACACAATTGCCTCTAGGAGTCGCCAATGGAATTAAAACAAACACACAAGAAATGCACGTACGACAGACATGAAGTTGGCGTGGACCAACGCACAATCTCACTTTCATTTCATCGTTAGTAAATCCAAACTTGAAACCTGGCGTACGCAAAGTTTTTGTGCATACGCAACATTGATACATGAGGCCCCAGGAAGCCTGATTTATCTGCAGTTCAACAGTTTCATTTTAACTCATGAATATTTCATTCATGCGCCCTGACAAACTGGGATATGAGACGCAAATAAGGAGTAAAGGACTGGTGATAGTGTTATGGAATTTAATAACGCGCGCCAAATGGAAAGAAAAAAAAAACTTCCGCATTTCTCGATGTGTGTGTGTGTTACAGCACATTGTACTAACAGCCACCTGTGTGGATCTTGTCGGAAAATATGGCAAAAAGTCCTACATGACAGTAATAGTTTGTCTGTAATGCCACTAATTTATGCATACTCCATGTCTTAATTCAATTTCTGTTTTGTTCAGTTCTGACTTTAGTCGGATTAAGGTAATCAAAAATCGCTGTTTATATGGTAGACTCTTAATCAGAGTATTGTTTTAATCATATTAAAATCGTAATCATACTCAAAGTTTGACACACTGTCAGGGCTCTGTGAACTTGCCTTTGCAAAGCAGCATTTTCTGTAAGCACGTACATTAAAAGCAAGTATGAAATCGCTGTTTGGAGCTTATGTAGGCCTACAGTTCAAAATTCATGTTTAACTGAATAAACAGTTAGAAAACACAAGTACATCTTATTGAACATCATTTATTTTCATCATCAATTATCATAGTAGAACAGTTTCTCAAGCAGTTTGTGATGCATTTTGGAAACAGGAGATGAGCCCCTGGTCTAATGCGCCACCTGGCTTGAGAAACCCATTCTCAAAGACTTATAATTTGGGTAGCACACATACTGAATGCCTACGGCAGAATTCAAATGGGCCGTTTAAATCTAGATTAATCTAGATTAATTTCTAGATTAATCTAGATTAAAAAAATTATCTATGCGCACCTATAATACATATATATATATATATATATATATATATATATATATATATATATATATATATATATATATATATATATATAGTCCGGATAATCAATACCAATGTTATCAATAATAACAAGAGTCAGCTTTGCATGTGTGATCAGTGGATAATAGTGACTGGTGTGTGTAACGGCATTGAGGGATTTGTAGTTCATGGATAAGTTTGTAGTTCACCAGCGATCTTCCAAGAAGAAATCGCTGGTGATCATAACAGTACCCTCCCTCTATATTTATAAATCAAACTTAATGAATGCACATTGTCACCAATGTAAACATGACACTTTCTTCTTCGATTAGATGAGTTGGTGTTGTTTCCAGGCTGTTGCATGATGTACAAAGAGATGAGATACTATTTCTCAACAACAACATACCAGAAACTGAATCATGTGTTGCGCATGTGGCTTTTGTTTATTGTGTTTGTGTCTCTACCGTTCAGAAGCGCACAAAGGAAGCCTGAATCAATTAAGCAGCCGGGTATCATAAGGGTTCCGTAATTAAATGCGTTGTGAGTCTCAGGGTCCTCGCACCGCCCCCAAGGCCTGCGTTAAATGAATGAGCAGATCATAAGAGTTGATAAATGAATGTAAAATAACAAGGAGAGGGACAGGACAGGCTGCCTGTAACACAAATATTGGTTATGCTTGCACTGCGGATTTATCAAACTAATGACTCATTTTGTTGACTGTTGAACCAAGAATTCTCTTTCATTTTTTCCCTTCTATTTTTGTTGAACACAATAGGAGATTGTTAGCACCATTTTCAAGCACAATTCACAAATATAACATTTTGCTAACCATCATCTTATTTTGTTCTGCAGGAGAAAGAGAGTCATTTATGTTCAGAATGCCGTGTAGGTAATGAGAAAAAGTTGACATAACACTGTTGAAAATGGCAGAACACCACACACGCAAGAAACGTTTGTGTTGCTATGATGCTAAACGCACCGCATGACTTTGATTTCATGAGCTTCAATAATATGAAATGAACTTAATGAACTCTTCATGTCTTTGTGAGAGACGTTTTTCCTTGACATGTGGAGCTATGCTTTAATGAGCAACATTTGTTAATGTAACATAACAATTAACTAGTTATTCAGCACAACCACAGGTGCTTTGGGCAGAAACATTTTTGACTGCAATTATGATATTTTCTAGATCAGGGGTTCTCAGCCTTTTTCACTTCAAGGCCCACCTCCATTTGTGAAAACATTTTAAAGAGCCCCTATTATGGGTTTTTGAAAAGGACCTTCCATGTAGCTCTAACTGAAGTGAAATATCCATCTAAGGCTTAAATCTGAAAGTGCACCGTGTTTAAAACTATTGATTAATTTATAAAAGAGTCGACTAATAATGCTTCAAATGAATAGTCTTCATAACGAGTCTTTAGCCGCTTCGATGTGACGTCCATACAAATCTAAGCCCCGCCCAATTGTTGCATGCGCAAACCTGGGAAAATTGAAACCTGCGGCCCCGCCCACAAACACTGTAGAAGATCCCGGTTGAATCAAGTTGTGAAGTTATTGGAAGTGTGAGGGGAAAGTTAATGTTATTTTCTCTACCCAAAGATAAGGCTGTGAAGAGTCAGTGGTTGAGGTTTATTTTTGCAAAAATACCTCAGCGTTATAGCCCAGCCTTGTGCTGTTCCCGTCATTTTTCTGACGAGAGCTTCTGGAATCTACATGCTTACAATGGTGGATTTAAAGGAAGGATCAGAAAAGCTCGACAGGAACTTAACAATACACAGTTCATGGACCAGTTTCTTCCTCCATTTAACAAGTGTAAGTAAATGCAATTAAAATAGTTGCCTCCTTGTTTTTTCTAGCTTGCAAATTATGTATTTAATTGTGTTTTGTTACTTGTAACCGCTTAAACTGTATCTGCTTAACTCTTTATATTCTCTGGGTTAGGTTAGGACTGGGTTAGGTTCAGGGGTGAGATGTCTGAATAACACCGTTGAGAACCGGGTACTGTGTACTGTAGTGTTAGTAAGTTTACTACTATGAAGCGTGTTCTGGGAGGCCGCTGCGAACGGATCCTATACCAGTGTTGGCGACCCGGGGGTTTCACAAATCATACCAAAATGCAGAGGACCGGGGGTGGTTGATATTACAGGTGTTTTCCGGGATAAATAGCAAAACAGGAGGGTGGTGGGAGATAGGTCTGAAATACGGGAGACTCCTGGGAAAAACAGAAGTGTTATCAGGTATGCTCACACATACACTCTGCACTCGGACTACTTCAATATTGTTGATAAGCCATGGTGGCAATTTCACTTTGTCTCGCGCTGAACGCTTTCGACCAATCGCAACATTTTGTCTTACACTGATTGGCAAAAAATGCTTATTTTAAACCTTTATTTAATAGCAAAACATTTAATTTACCTTCTTTGCCTCTTTTTTTCTAGAGTATTTTTATAAAAAGTGAAATATTATATGTTTATATATATATGTATATATATATATATATATATATATATATATATATATTTCAAGAGTTCACACTTAGCTGATGTATGTTTATAAAGCTTGTTTGGCATGAGCTCATATGATCCAAGTGTTTCAGTTTCAACATAAAATGGTCTCAAGTTATTTCTAGGGAAACAATACACAGGCAAAAAAGTAATAATAATAAATAAATATTCTTGTGGATGAAGTACACGAACATTACATCAGTAAAGTACATAAATGCGCTCTCTCTCTTCCTCTCTCTTATTCCTTGAGTAAATGTAAAAGGTATTGCAGGATGATGTTCATTTATTTTGCACGAAAACATTCTATTACTTATACATTTTTCAAAACCTTCAGCACATTTCATAGACTGCTACGAGTTACTAAAGATGCCAGAGAGAGCAGTTCACATGATTTGATGCAGTAAACTGTCACTTCTGTTTCAATGGGTAAATGTTATCTATATGCACTAATGTCTAGGGAAGGTGCAGGACATGAAAGACAAGACAAAGCAAATATGAAATCAAAATTTATTGGTGGTTTGAATTGGGAAACTGACCAAAATAACAAACAAAAATTCCAGCTTTCTGCACTCACCCTGCAAATTCAAAACACAGGCAATTTCTCCAAGTGGTTCACATCATTGTTCCTATGGTTGATGCATGTTGGCCAAGACACATTTTAAAGGCAGCTGTTGTACAGTCCCAACAAAAACATAACTTTCTAATAGTGAAATCACAATTTTACTTCAGACAAATTTGCACTTCTGCTTGTCGGACAATGTGAGGAACACACTCTTAGGGCTGGTCTAATATACTAACTCATATACAATACAAGTACACTCATTGGCCACATTATATGTACACCTTACTTGTACTGAGTTGGGCTTGCTTTTGCCTTTAGAACTGCCTTAATCCTTCATGACATAAATTCAACAAGGCACTGACAATATTCCTCATTGATTTTGGTTTATATTTACAAGATAGCATCGCACAGTTGTTGCAGATTGGTTGGCTGCACATCCCTTATGCAAATCTTCCGATCCACCACATATCCCAAAAGTGCTCTAATGGATTGAGATCTGGTCACTGTGGAGGCTATTTGAGTACAATGAACTCAATGTCATGTTCAAGAAACCAAGAAACTCTGATGATTTGCGCTTTTTAACATGGCGAATTATTCTGCTGGAAGTAACCATGATAAAAGGATGGGCATGGTCAGCAACAATTCTCAGCTAGGCCGTGGCGTTGACACAATGCTCAATTGGTACTAATGGGCCCAAAGTGTGCCAAGAAAATATTCCAACACCATTATACCACCACCAGCAGCCTGAATCATTGATACAAGGCAGGATGAATCCATGCTTTCATGTTGTGGATGCCAAATTCTAACCCTACCATCCGAACGTCGCAGCAGAAATTGAGACTCATCAGACCTGGCAATGCTTTTCCAATCTTCTATTATGCAATTTTGGTGAGTCTGTTTGAAGTGTAGCTTCAGTTTTGTGTTTTGTAGCTGTCAGGAGTGGCACCCGGTGTGGTCTTCTGCTGCTGTAGCCTATCTGCCTCAAGGTTGTGCATTCAGAGATGCTATTCAGCATACCTCGGTTGTAACGAGTGGTTATTTGAGTTACTGTTACCTTTATATCAGCTGGAACCAGCCATTCTCCTCTGACCTCTGGCATCAACAAGGCATTTGCGTCCACAGAACTGCCACTCACTGGATTTTTTTTTCTGTAAACCCTAGAGATGGTTGTGCATGAAAATCCCAGTAGATCAACAGTTTCTGAAATACTCAGATCAGCCTGTCTGGCACCAACAACCATGCCACATTCAAAGTCACTTAAATCACCTTTCTTTGCCATTCTGATGCTTAATTTGAACTGCAGCAAATCGTCTTGACCATGTCTACATGCCTAAATGCATTGAGTTGCTGCCATGTGATTGGCTGATTAGAAATTTGCGTTAACGAGCAGTTGGACAGGTATACCTAATAAAGTGTCCAGTGAGTGTATATTACAAAAACAAGGTTGCAGTTTTTAAGGTAATGATTTTATATTGCTTAATCCTGAAATCACAATAGAAGTTTCAAATGTAAATATGACGTGACAAAAATCAACTGAGTACAGTCAGGTATTGTTGGTTGTTCCAGTGTCAAGTGGCAGTTTGTAGTGTTGGAATCATGAAGCATCTGATCGTTAGCCAGCTCACCTGGTAGCAGAGGCTCAGAATGCAGTCTATTTGTTTCACAGCTCATAGCAAACTGTGTTGCAGTAATTTGTTGGTGGAGACAGCAAGTTTTCAAACGGAGCTTGTGAAAGCTCAAGGCTTGGCTATTTACTTCTCGAGATCCGCAGGAAATATCCGAGGTGTGACTTTTGACCTGCCATCCTCGCAGCTCTCAAACACACTCGCACAGCATCGCCACGCGGCTTCCCTTGTGTTTCACATCACAGCTTTCAATAACTAAATCACACATACATAAACACGCTGTCCTGACCCTGGGCTGCAGTTCATCAAGTTCTCACAGAGGAGACATGTACCTGCTGAGTTCCCATCAGCTGTATACAGAGCAAGGCCAAAAAAAGAATAAATTATGAAAAAAAGTAAAACGTGTTTGGATAGGATAATATTAGATGACTAAATACAATAGCCAGCGACCTGAACCAATAGTATCTGGATGCAGCCTTTATGATGCAAGCTGAGATTGCATCACTCAGCGATGCAATGTCAGACACAGTGCACTCAAATGGAACGAGTGACGTCATTGTGAGGGGTAGGGTGAGGGGTGGGGTTAGGCGAACCCATTAAAAAGTATTGGATGCAGCTCAGATTGCACTGCACCAGGTCTGCATTCAGACCACTCTCGCCTGAACAGACAGAACAGCATGTCATTGACTTAATAATAATCATAAAGGAATAAAAATATTATAATGAGGATATTTGTCAGGGAAAATGTCAAGGTTACACATCTGTTCTGATATCATAATAAAGAAGAAGATGAAAATCATAATTATAACCTTGGCACAGACTATTAATGCTATTTCTTAGAAGAAAAAAAAAAGAAAATAAAGGAAATTTAAAAAAGGGTTCAGTATCTAGGAATAAATAATGATAATAATGGTAATTTTTAATTTACCAATGTTCAAAATGCAGTGTTCACATTTTGAAATGAGAATAGGACAGCAACTGCAATCAAATCAAAGTGTAAAAACACCCTAGATTTGGTCATTTGATTATCATAGACACTTTTCTTCACTGACCTGTGCACTGAGATGCTCCAGTGGTCATTTCTGTATGAAGATCTGATGTTCTCAGACTGTGTAGCCTGAGGCTCTGGAGGCCCCTGACAGTCTGACGCCCCGGGGCACTGACCCCACCCACCTGCTCTATAAATCAGCCCTGCCTGGGAGTATTTGAGACTGTATGCCCTGACCGAATGCCAAAAAACAGACAGTCAGAAACGGTTACATCACAAAACAAAAATCTTGTTTTTAGATTAGGAACGATGCAAAACCTATGCTTGTTCTTGTTGAAAATGCCAAATAGCTGCAAGCTATTGGATACTGCTTGAGTTACTCGCTCAACTTCTACTGCTATAAGTCTTTGGAATAGTTTAGCAACAGATATTACACCTTGCACTTTGTTTGAAATGTTTGCTAATATAAAAAGGCTAATATCAAAACTCACTAGTGATGAATGCGTGTGGGAATGTACATTGTGTGTCTGTGTGTTCTGTATCCTTAATGGAAAGGGAGTGAGTGTGTTGTGATTGAGTACATAGATTTTTTTATCTTGTTTCCAGTCCAAAATATTTTAAAAAGTCTAAAATCAAGAAGAATGATTGGAATGATTTTAGAATAATGTTGGTTGATTGATGGCACACTGTATATCTGATATGTATGTATATGAAGTTTATGTGTACAGTTGTGTACTGGAAGTGAAATTAGCATTTTGTTATGTCCTGACACCATAAATATACCTATTGTTTTAAGTTAAATGTATTGTTGTGTATTAGGGGTGCATGATATTAGAAAAAAAATTTAATCATGTAGTACATTGCGTTATTTAGATTATCTGTGATTTTCTGTGATATTTGACCAGATAACTTATATAGCTCTATTTTGAAAATATTAATTTATTTATACTGATTGAGATGATTTTGTAGAGAAGTACTGTATATCTGTCAAGCTAGGCTCATTCTGGTTATGTACCCCTATATACATTTCTAGAGATTACCAAATACGTCCCAGCAGCTAAGGTTTTGTTTTTTTCGCAAATCCACCAGAGGCTTTTTAAGATCTCAAATTTCTCCCACGAGTGCCATTCGTGCCTGCTCTTCTTGCATAAATCCACTAGATTTGTGCTGCTGTCGACTGACTAACTGACTGACTGACTGACCAATCCCCTTCACCCTCCTCCGTCTCTAAACCCAACCGATAATGTTTTAAAAATCACTGATTAACCAGCGCCCACCTGCTTCCTTAAACCCAACCGACAGTGTTTTTAAAAGCAATTCAGAAAAAAAAGCCCTTACGGCTGCCTGATTCTACCACATTTTTAGATTTTACCACATTCTAACCCTGTTTTTTACTTGATTTTGTTTTTGCTTTAACTGCTTTCTGTAACTGTTCTCCGACGTACTCGAACCCTGTCCTCACTATCAACTTTGCTCGGCATCTCAAATTCTCCAACGTAAAACTGGTAACAAACTGGTAACAGAGGAAAAGCCGTCCACACAGAGGTAAGCGGTTACCTGGTAAGCACAAAAGGAGCATACTGCCTCGTGGTGCTTGTTTTAGAGACGAAATGCAGCTCTGGCTACGTAATTTGCGATCTCCAGAAATATACATAGGGCTACGTTTTCAGAATAAGCCTATGATGACAAATGACCAGCATAGACAAATACAGTAGAGCAACAACACAAGTTCAACAGTATTCACTGTACAGAAGTAAAATAATCAAATGTACAATAAAGCTTAATAATAAGGTGGTCAAGACAGCTTAACATGCTGCAATTTAAGAAATTACATGCAATTACAAAAAAATATATACTGTATGAAAAGCAATATAAGAAAAGATCTTCATCAGTTTGACAGCTAGCACACATGCTGCAAATCCTCACAACACATAAAAAATGCACTGCATTTTCCCACAGCGCAAACACATGACAAAAACGCCTGCATTTTCTCATAACACTTGCAAATAGAATGGAACACAATGGGAAATGTTTCAAAAGCACCCTAAAATGTGTCAGACAATGCGGTGCCATAATTATTACTCAGTGAAGTTGTAGGTGATCTTTGAAAGGTGAATTTTTTTGTTTGTTCATTTTTACGTCGTGATTTCATTGTCTTTTGTATTTTATTAGCCTAAATAACCATAATAACCTAAATAGTTGGTCCGTCATGTTTTAGGGTCCGCTTGAAACTTTCCTTCTGTGCTATTTGACGTAGATATGGCTATTTGAAAGTGTTGTTAGAAAATGGAGGTGTTTTCATCATTTGTTTGCATTTTTAGAAAATGTAGCATACTTTTTTTGGATGTGTTTGTGTTGCGAGGATTTGCAGTGCATGTGCTGTCAGATGGATAAAGATATTTTCTTAATTTGCTGGCATATTTTTTTAATTGTGTGCGTTTTCATAAATTGCAGCACGTTAAGCTCTCTCGGCCACCGTAATACGATCTTCATTTGATTTAAAATTAAGGTAACATTTTAGTTTAGCTCACAATTGACTGTATTAACTAGTGGCTTATCATCTGCCTACTTTTAAGATATGAATAGTTCATTAGTAGTTTTAATGTATGATCTTATGCTGTATCCCATTTTCCACCCAAAACCTAAACCCAATTTCTGCCTTACTTATTATTAATTAAGCTAGTGGTGGTAGTTAATTGTGACCTAAATTAAAGTGTTGACAAAATGAGATACCATTAATCTTTGTTAAAGCCACAAAAGTAACAATCCCTTGTGCCCAAATGCTTAAAACCCACTTAAATGCTTACACAGCATTGATCAACAATCAGTTACTATGGTTAAACTGAAATGACTCCACAATTCTCATGTGTTCTGAACTATTGAACTTGCTCAACTATAATAATACTGCCTCTACATTCCTCATCCTGCGATGTAACTATTATGGATTCACACATTGCAATATTGATGCAAAAATGACATATTATGCAGCCCTATTGTGCATTGTCCTTGTACAAAAATAAAACTAAAGCTAAGCTTGCTAAGAAAGCAACAATAAACGAATACATTTGAAATTAATTTCGAGATGTCTGTACAGCACTAGTAATTGAACACAGCGAGAAAAAAGCACAATGGCTTAAAATACTTTGGAATCTTTAGTTCTCTTTTTAAAGCAGATGTTGCCCATCTGTTTAATGTCAGTTAGACTTTTTTTTTAACCCTCCTCTGTCACAAACCCTGTCGCTCAAACCAACAAAGCCTTCCTCTTCTTTGTAGACTTGAGCATATGCCGTCAGCCAGCATGTCTGCCCACATGCTCATTTCTGCTTCCATTTCCCCGCCCTCTTATAAACATACTACATATGAATATCAACACCACGTACACACACACACCCTGCGACACCTGAAAGGTGGCCAATCAACAACATATGTGTGTGGGGTGTGCCAAAGCCAAAGAGGCGTCTCTTTAATTAGCCACCCGCTGATTTCTGGCAGTGAGGTGATGGTGGGAAAGTGCCCATGTTCACGTGTCCCCCATCTGAGCATCTCACTGCAGTCTGGAGTTTTCTCCTTTTCCGACAGACATGAGTCAGACCCACCAGGAGAGTTGATGGTTTGCAAACACACCGTTGAGTAATGCTGAGACGCCTGATGGAGGAGAAGAGCCATAATGTTTGGATCAACTCATGCAGTGCATTTATAGTGCCATACAAAATCCTGCTGTAGGACAATGTAAAGTATACAAATTGTCTACTTAGATTGAGTTTGTGGTATCTTTTGGTTCTATTCGAAAGTTCTTATAAAGTCTCCTCACACAAAGAATGAGAACTAACTGTAATATGAAGTGAAAAAAAAAAACTTGTAGTTTTATGAAATATACTCTACCTGACAAAAGTCTTATCCTATCCAAGTTTTAAGAACAACAACTGATAACTTGAATTTTTGTTGATTATTTGCTATCAGAAGTGGCATGTATGAATGGCAAAGGCCTCTAGATTGTGCTTATTTTACCAAAAGAAAATATGATCATTACGACAGCATTACGATGATAACATGTCATCCATACATCTCTGCAATGTCTCAGATAACTTATTAATAAAGTCATCTGGAATGGCAAAGAAAGCATTCTTGCTGTATTTCCAGAGTTCATCAAAATTCTTTGGTGTCATCTTTTATGCCTCCACCTTCATCTTACTTCTTATCCAATCCTGGAGCACCTTTACCTTTACCTTCTTTGCTTTCCGGAACTTTGATATGGGGGCTGAAATATGAGGAGCGCCATCCTGTTGAAGAATTTGCCCTCTCCTGTGGTTTGTAATATAACGATCAGTACAAAAGTCTTGGTATTTAGAGCTGTTGATGTTGCCATCCACTCTGCAGATCTCTCACACGCCTCATTTGTCTAGTTTTGGGGTTCTTGCAGCCCAAATTTAGTCTTGTTTTAGCCAAGCAATCCGTCTAGATATACAGTTGAGGTCAGAATTATTAGCCACCTTGTTTATTTTTTTTCCCAATTTTTGTTTAATGGAGCGATTATTTTTTTCAACAAATTTCTAAACATTATAGTTTTAATAACTCATTTCTAATAATTCATTTATTTTAATGTTATTCATTTTATTTTTTGCCATGATGATAGTAAATAATATTTTACTAGATATTTTTCAAGACACTTCTATACAGCTTAAAGTGACATTTAAAGGCTTAACTAGGTTAATTAGGTTAACTAGGTTAATCGAAGAAAATATAGCTTAAACGGCCTAATAATTATGACCTTGAAATGGGTTTTTAAAAATTAAAAACTGCTTTTATTTTAGCCTAAATAAAACAAATCAAACTTTCTCCAGAGGAAAAAAAATATTATCAGACATACTGTGAAAATTTCCTTGCTCTGTTAAACATTATTTAGGAAATATTTAAAAAAGAAAAAATATCAAAGGGGGCTAATAATTCTGACTTCAAATGTATGTTAGACGTTCACACAGAACAAAATGTTGCTTGGAATTGCCAAAACTCTATATGTTGAGATAAACAAACATCCTTACCCTGTTTATTTGTCTTTTGTCAGTCATTTTGTGGGACTTTGTCAGATAAGCTTTGTCAGATAATTAGATAAATGGCATTATAAAGTAAATTACCATTACCATCAGGTATCATTAAAATCAGTTTTCTCTAATTTTAGACAATTTACTTTTTCAAATATCTCATAGGATTTATTTTAATGTGTTATACTGTGCTTCAGAATAGATGCAACTCGTAAAATAACTGCTTCTTTAGTCATGAATGATAGGACAATGTATGCATCTGTAAATATATGTGAGCAGCTATTTTTGCATTATTTTGACATAGACTCAGGCTATATTTTTAATATGTAAAATCCAAATATGAACATTGCATGCATTGCTATATATATAAATTTCTGTATGTGAAGTGAAAACATAAAAGGATTTTGGGGTGATTACATTATATCGTGCAGGAAATCCCTTCAAAACCTTTAAAATATATAATCTGCCCCCCTAATTTTTTTGTGAACATGAATAGTTAGTCGCTAGTCTTCATTTTATTGTAAACTACAGCAAATAACACTGCATGTATGAGTATTTTTGTACATTTTCCCAAACATTTAGGCAGAGCCACATTTACAATGTGGATTATTCATAATCCTGTAGGCAGCTTGATTTTTAGCATTATTTACTTGATCTGAACATCATTTAGAATGACCGTGGCTTTATGTTTGACTGAGAGGCACCTGCTTCACACTGACTTTCACCCCAGGCCTCTTGGTGGAGGATGTGGTCCGCTGTAACCAGATCATGGAGCCTTTGATATGGAGCCGACCTCCAGATGAGCTCAACCTTGATCTACAGCTGCAGAGATGCAACATGAAAGGACATGGAGGAGGATGCTGGTGGTGTGTTTGCAGAGACCTCACATGCACCGATGCAGGCACACATACACACGTCAGCCTTTTTTTCTGAAGGTGTTTAGCATTCTGTTCACAAACACGTCGTTAGATCAGACCACAGTCAGACCACAGAGATCAGTCAGACACAGCTAAACAACCGCATAAAAATAGTATACAGTGATAAAACAGACAAATCTAGTGCTAAACAGAGTGAGCCAGGTGTCATCAGCGTCTGTTGTTGACAATCTCTGTTCAAGTTTCACAATTGTGGAAAATATTGAACTATGTTTGAGAAAATCACTATAGTGAAGCTACAGTAACTAACAGTTTTGGGGTCTTCAAAACCGCATTGCCAGTTTGTTTGTTTGTTTGTTTATCTAGTAGCCTAACATACTGTCTTTTCTGATTTATAGCAGCATTCCATCCTGCCTTGTATCAATGATTAAGGCTGCTGATGGAGGTGTAGTGGTGTGGGATATTTTCCTGGCACACTTTGAGCCCATTAGTACCAATTGAGCATCGTGTCAACGTCACAGTCTACCTGAGTATTGTTGCTGACCATGTCCGTCCCTTTATGACCACAGTGTACTCATCTTCCATGGCTACTTCTAGCAGGATAACACACCATGACATAATGCGTGCATTATCTCAGACTGGTTTCTTGAACATGACAATGAGTTCACTGTACTCTAATGGCCTCCACAGTCACCAGAACTCAATCTAATAGAGCACCTTTGGGATTTGGTGGAACAGGCATCATGGATGTGCAGCTAAAAAGTCTGCAGCAACTATATGATGCTATCATGTTAATATGAACCAAAATCTATGAGGATAATTTCCAGTACCTTGTTGATCTTGAATCTATGCCACAAAGGATTAAGGCAGTTCTGAAGGCAAAAGCGGGTCCAATCCAGTACTAGTAAGGTGTACCTAATAAAGTGGTTGGTGAGTGTAAATTACAAACATGTTTAGTAAACTGTAATACCAAAAAAAATAAATGAGTTATCAACACAATTGCTAAATAAATACTATGAATGATAAAGGGGAAAATGCACAACATCTAAAAAATATACATATTGAATGTTTCTGCAACAAACATATACACTCGCTTTTCTGGTGAGGAATTATATCCGACAAATGAAAGATGTTGTATTGTATATAATATCTAATGTAAATTAGAGAATTATATACTGCTAATATCAAACAACTGCAAGCTCCCTGGAAGAGTTTGGATACTTGATATTTTCCATGTGGTTGAGTGAGCAGTTCGGTGGTGTTGATGATTTATTCTTGAATTGAGCAGGAATCCATTTCAACAGCCCTGAACACGAATCGTTGTGGGTCAAAAGGCCCCTGAAGTCTGGATTACGCAGATGAAGCCGTAGAGTAGGTGCAGAAGGTCCTTAACAATCTAGAACATACAATTATAGTAGCCTACCTTGATGAGAAGTTTTCCTCAGCGAGGTCATAATTTGGGGCAAAATCTGTTGTTCCGTAATAAACTGTAGATTCATTGAGCATTGAATTTGCCTCACATCCACAGATGAGAGACTCAGATGTTTCACTGGCTGAACAGATATTTGACAGGTCTGCTGCACCAGTAACATGACTGAAAACTATAAATGCACCCATCTGATGAATGAACAGTACACCGCAGCAGTGTAGCAGATTCTAACAATAATCATTGTTGGTTAGTTTTAATATTTGACTACATTTTAATCTTGTCTTTTTTGTCATTGATATTGCATGCAGAAATACAGTAGTCACTGTTAGTATCTAATGATATTCATTTCACCCTGTCTTTAGCTTTAGGCTTGGAAAAATGTAAACCTTTTGTGGATAATATTAACACTGCTGACAGGAAACTCTGGAGACTCAGAATATAGAGTGTCAGTTGACAAAATACGAAAAGGTAAACACAGAGAAGCCGCTACATAGTCTCATTCTGAAAAGCCCTATATACATTTCTGGAGATCACAAATTATGTAGCCCGAAGTATGTATGGCTGCATTTCGTCTTTAAAATCAATGCTACGGGTCATTATGATGCCGTTCCTTTTCACGCTTTTCCCACTTGCTTTCCCACTGTTACCAGTTTGTCCAGTAACTTGCCATGTATGTCGGCGGATTTGAGATGATGAGAGGAGTTCACCACAATGACAGGGCTCAAGTCCGGTGAAAGACGGTAACAGAAAGCAGGTAAGGCAAAAACAGAAGCCAAAAAAAAAAAAAAAACAAGTAAATAACAGGGTGAGAATGTGGTAAAAACTGAAAATGTGGTAAAAATCAGGCAAGACCTTTTCTTTTTTTAGACTGCTTTTTAAAACTGTCGGTTGGGTTAGGGAAGTGGGTTGTCAGGTCAATCGGAGCTTTTGAAAACACTATTGGTTGGGTTTGGGAAGGAGGAGGGTGGGTCAGTGGATCGGTCAGTCAGTCAGTCAACAGTGGCCTCTGGTGGATTTACGTGAGAACAGCAGGCGTAAATGGCATTCGCGAAAGAAATGTGAAATCTCAAAAAGGATACACAGCGGCTTCTGGTGGCATTCTAGCAGTAAGTTTTCAGAATGAGCTTGGGTTGATGTTTCGTTTACATTAGTTTTAATATTTTCTAACACTCTTTCTCTACACCTGCATCCACATACGATGCTACATTCAGAGGTCCTAAAACATTTATACAATCGTGACAGGCCAAATCCTTGGAAATTTGTGATGGGTGAAGGGAAGAAACAGTAAATATATATATATATATATATATATATATATATATATATATATATATATATATATATATATATATATATATATATATATATAGTATTATTATAGTGTTTTCCCCCTTTGCATGACTAACAGTCAAAGCAGGTCATTGTGGCACACTGAGATGACTCAGTCTGTGTTTCTCAGAAGAACTGCACCTGTCACAAACATTTTTAAGATCCAAGATGATTTGGTTCCCCATGCTTTCATTTTGAAGCCTCAGCTGCCACATATGTTCAAAAAGGAAGAAACAAAATGGTTATTTATGGATAAATTTCCACTGAGGTCTGATGTTGAAAGGCAAAACAGATGTTTTGTGTGGTAGATGATTACTAAGTACTTATAGTTGATCCATGTTGTCAATCAAAATGTTCCCAGTAATATTTGTATTTACTTCCTGAATAAAAACAATTCTGACTTCAATTTAACCTGCGATAATTATGGATCTATTGTTTATGAATTGTCAATTATTATTCATTAATTTTCCTTCGGCTTAGACCCTTTATTCATCAGGAGTCGCCACAGTGGAATGAACCAATTTATCCAGCATATGCCTTACACAGAGGATGCCCTTTGAGCTCCAATCCAGTACTGGAAAACATCCATACACACTCATTCACACCTATACACTATAGCCAATTTACCTATATCAATTCACCTATACCTCATGTCTTTGGACTGGGGGAAACCAGAGCTCCTAAAGAAACCCAGGTGAAACAATGCATCAAACAATGCTAGGTATATATGTTTTTTTTTCCCTGAAGTATTTATTTTTATGCCTAATTGATTCAATGAAGTGTTTAGTAGATACAGTGGGACGGTTCAGTGATTCAGTTCAGTGCCTCACCAGCAAGAAGGTTGCTGGTTTGATTCTTGGCTCAAACAATTCAAGGACATTCCGTGTGGAGTTTGCATTTTCTTCCCATGTCTGTGTGCATCGCTTTCCACCACTGTTCAAACACATACAATAGAGATTAATTGTATAAACTAGGTTGGCTGAAGTGTGTGAATGGGATAATATGTGGGTGTTTCCTTTTGCCCAGCATCTATTAATAAACTTCAGTTAGTGCAAACTGCAGCTGCCAGAGTTCTTACCAGGTCTAGAAAATATGATCACCCCAATTCTTTCCTCCTTACACTAGCTGCCTGTTAAGTTCCGTATTGATTATAAAACATTGCTTCTTACCTATAAAGCTTTAAATATTCTAGCTCCTGTTTATCTGACCTGTCTCGCTACAATCCAACCAGATCTTTAAGATCTCAAAAGGGCTTCTGGTAGTACTCAGAATAGCAAAGTCTACTAAAGGAGGTTGAGGCTTCTCATTTATGGCTCCTAAACTCTGAAACAGCTATCCTGATAATTCCTCCAGTACCTAGACCGCAGCTCAGCACAGGAAGTTTGGCCAGAGGAGAAATGGTCGTGTCCAATTGAGCCTGGTTTCTCTTAATGTTTTTTTTTTTCCTTCACTTTTGTTAACTGGTGAAGTTTGTTCCTCGCCACTGTCGCCACTGGCTTGCTTGGTTTAGGACTTGTGGAGCTGTGCATCGTTGGATTACTCTTCAGTGATTAAACTTTCAGCAGGGAAAATTAAACCACACTTAACTGAACTGAACTGAACTGAAGTGAACCTAAACTCTGAAAACTGGACTGACATAGTTTCAATTTACTAGAACTTCTATGCTAAGCTGCTTTGACACAGTCTACAATGTAAAAGCGCTATAGAAATAAACATGAATTCAACTGAATTGAGTTTCCCAGCACTGGAGGTTAGGGAGTGGGTTGTGGTAGTAAGTGCATCCACAGGTAAATCATATGCCAGAGCAATTGGCGGCTCATTTCATTATGGTGACCTCTAATAAAACAGGAAATATGCCAAATAAAAGTGCGTGCAGATAACTGTATTGTCTTTTCCTTGAACAGAAAACAATATAACATTGGTTTTATTAATTTCCAGACTTAATAGCATTAGTCATTTTGACAATTTAAAACATTGCTCTTGCCAATTAGTGTTATGCTACAATGGTGATGGAATGATCAAGTATAAACAGCTCTTTATATGCCATGTTGATCTAACATCATTTACGTCAATATGAAAGACTTGAGCAGCTAATGTGACAACATTGTGGATGCATTTTCTAAGTACACATGTGTACGTGTAAGTGCATATATGCAATCGGACAGATCTGTGTACACACATACATTTAACACTGATTGTAAATGCATTACTTGTCCTCCCTGAAGCACAATACACACACATACCAGCAGCTACACATGCCAAAATAGCTACGACCTCATGCAATCAAGACCTTTAGGCTCTGGGGATCCCCCATTGGCTGTTGTGTGACTTTAGGACGCTGTGATTGGGCCGATCGATAAGAAGAAGGGACAGCAATGAAGGCAGAAGAAGCAGAGATTACTCTCAACCTCGAGCATTTCCTCCCCTCTCGTGGCCTTCCTCATCACTTGAATGCACCAGGTGTCTGTCTCGCTGATGCAGCTTGACGATTTGGCCTAGATTCCCCACAATCCAATCAGGACCCTCTTCTCCCCCGGCTCTGGTTTCAAACAGGGAGCCCACGCTGATGCTGACAGCTCTCCGTTGTTCCCGGAGGAGGTCTGAAATAGTTATTTACCTAGGTCTGAGTGGAGAATCTACAGCTTTCTGATCTCCGGCAACCTTAGTATCTGAGAGCTGTCAGTTTGCGTTAATGATTTTGCCAGATATCCTTTGGTTCAATGTCAATGGACTTTTATTATTCTATCATACTGTTCTCCTGACGCATTCAACCTGCCCTCTGGCAAGAGTTCATCCAACAACTGTGATGTGCAATATACAAAACACAAAGCAAAGTTTGATGCCATGTGTAGCTTTGGACATATCTGAAGGATTCTGCTGACTGATCTTTATTTTAAGCTTTAATAGAGGTGTGTTTAGAGGTGTGAATAGAACCCCACTGGCTTGCTGAAGTAATCTAATGTCCTACATTATTACACAGAAGCGAAACATACAAGGATCATGCTGTGTAGTACAATTCTGTATGATTTACTTTGAGTTTTTTATCCAATAAAATCCATACACCCCAAACATAGTCTGATTCCCCTTGACTTCTAGTGTCACATGTAATATTGATACTGAAATAAATATGTCTATTTTGTAAAAAACAACTGGATGTGTTTTTTGAACACAGTTAGATAAGACTGAACATACATTTAGGCTCTTTATTCTAACCTTTGTGTGCTGTTGGGGATGTTTTCATCCATTCTAGGGTAATTTTGAGTACTACTTTGTGCATTATTTTCTTTGTGTTTCACCAAATGGAATGATTTTTGGTGACAAATCTTGTTTTGACACATATTTTGGGAGAATGCTTTGAATGTTTAAAAAACTCAACACTTAAAATGACATTTTTTACCTCTTCCCAACTAATCACCAACCACCAAGAATCAATGATTATATAGTGTCATGACTTTGCAATCAAAAATGTCATCATAATGGAAGTCAATGTGGCAAAAACTGCCACCAACAAATCAGCAGGGTAGTAAATTTGAACAATACACAAGGTCTAAAGTATTAAATGCAGAAAGTGTAAAACTTAGATTATTTGTCGCAAGTGTGTTCCACTGGTTATGCAAAAGTTCAAACGTGGTCAAGTGCAAAGACTGCAAGAGCTAGTACTGGGACAAGTCCAGTCTGATTTCCATAGTAATGACCCTTTTAAGAAATCAAAACTACAATATACAGTGCAAAATTTGATTCCTGACCCACTGACTCAAAGACTCTAATGCTGATCAAATCACTCTTATGAGGTTTAAAAAAAATGTGACCCAAAACCAGTCATAATTGTTACTTTTTTTAAATTGAGGTTTATGCATCACATGGAATCTGTTCAAATAAGGTTTTAATTGATGTATGGCAGGTGACACTGTGGCTCAGTGGTTAGGTCTCCTCACAGCAAGAAGGTCACTGGTTTGAGTCCCAGCTGGGTCAGTTGGCGTTTCTGTATGGAGTTTGCACTTTCTCCCGATGTTGGCATGGGTCTCCTCCGGGTGCTCCGATTTCCCCCACAAGTCCAAAGACATGCGGTATAGGTGATTTGAATAAACTTAGTGATGTCACGTCTACATCTAGTTTTATTGAAATGATCATACTATTTAACAATGCACTGAATATATATTTCTGTCTAAGTGCAGATAATCATTAGAATAATGAAATCTACATTTATTCATCTATACAGGTGCAGTAGGTGATTGTCTTTAGAAACATTTTTGTTGTGCTGGTTGAAAGTCTCTTCACATTCCAATAGTAATGATTAAAGTAAATGATCTAAATGTGTTTATATGCATTTTTATATTCTGAGTAAGGCAAAAGACTAAAAAAGGTTTATCCAATTACAATTCGTCAAGCTAACAAATAAGTGGCCCAGACTGTCTCAAATGTACATATGTAGATGTGTACATGTGGGCACCTTAGATCTGCCGTGCCGCATTCATGTGCACACGAGAGAGAGAGAGAGAGAGGTAAAAACAAATGCTAAATCAAAACTTTTTGAAATCCTGAATCAATATTGGAGTTACTTTTGCACACTGGAGGAAGATCTGCAATGCAGATTTTGTTGTTTTATGCACAGAAGTGTTGTTCAGCCACTGAAATCTTCCAACGAAAGATTGATATGACTATTTTCAGTTTCATGATGTACCTTTTACAGCATCGATAATGTAGATTTTTATTTAGTTTAACAACAGAACATAAGTAAATAGCCCTTTTCCACCTAGCCTGCTTTACTGAGGTGAAGCTGGTTATATTCACGTTGGTTCATTTTTGAACAATGACAACCTGTGACGTGGTTCCTATATTGTTTACCATGCTACTCTGAATATTTGGTCTGAAATAGTAAGTGTAGCTTAATAATAAATGTAATTCCTGCACCCTGCCAGCTAACCACTAAGCATAATCGCTTTAGGACAAAGAATGTGAGAGAGTGAGAGCAGCAATCCTTGCATGCATGAACTATTGCACATTATGACTAGTTTTGCTTGCTACACAAGAGAAAACATGCTAGATATAATACAGATTTTCATTCGAAATTGTAGTATTATGAAGTACTCTGAAGTTTTCTAACTAGCGAATGACATGATCTAGTGTTTACTGTCATCTTTAAGGTGCGTGTATGTATTTTCAGGAGGTGTAGCTTTGAACAGCAGTGTAGGGGCTGTGTTTTAAAAAGATATTATGCTGATGGATAGTATTTTGGCAGATCACCTACTGCACCTTTATGTAATAGTAGCTAAAATACATTATAGACACAGTAATGATATACATATTGGTTATCAATCACAATTATGTCCACAAAATCCTGCCACAAATATACCCAAGACATTCGTGATCAGATCACTGAGTTTGCAATCAGAGATGGTTAAGAATGGATTCTGACAATATTCAATTAAGTGTGAATGAGCATGCAGTTTCATTACCCACATTCCAATACATAATCCACATTACAGTAATACGTCAAGCCAACTAAAACACATATTCACGCCAGATATAATATATTATAGTTTCACAATGTGCAGGAGTCTTCAATTAATCTCCAAATAAAACAGCGGAAGGCCTTCTCCTCTGCAAACCATATCTGTTCTTGTAATTGTGGGGGTTGACGTGAATTAATGAGCCTTCCGCTCTGTACATCTCATGACATGACTCTCTCATTTCTCACACCTTCTCTGCTGATTTCCTCTTTGCATCATCCTGTCTCTTTGGTACCTCGGGGAGTCTTAGCGGTGGGTCAGGTCTCTCATTCCTGGCCAGATGGAGGGAGCAGGCCCCTGCTGGAGCCACTAGAAGCTCTTGCATAAACAGCAGAAGGCTGGAGCTCCAGGGGTTCTGGGGCTGAGAGTGTGTTTCAGAATCCCGCTCGAGAGGCCTGGATCCCAGCCCAGATCCCTTGCTCACCCCTGTCTCCTCCACTGGAGATGTGGAATGCTGAATGCATGCCACCCAGAAAGGATCACAGACTGCGTATGCATCCATTAGTGCTTGCCAGGTTTCTAGAGAGGCTGGAAAAGATACTGGGCAAAAAGATGAGAATTGTGTATTGAGTGCAAAGCAGAGGTTGTTAAATAAAATAGTTAATAAATGCCTTAATATTCCTACAAAGCCCTCTTGGCTCCAATTTTTTTTCATAACTCATATTAATTGATGGAAGCTCATATAGGGTTGGGCAATGTGTTAAAAATCTCATATCATCATATCAGTCACCTCACATCCTGATAACAATATATATCATTATATATAGACTCAAAAATATTTTTGCTGCTTGTTTAAATTACTTATTTAAAATCAACTGAAACATAATTATTACAACTTAATTCAATTGTAAAAACCATTAAAGGGCACCTATTTTACCCCTTTTACAATATTTAATATAAGCCTTTTGTGTCTCCAGAATGTGTCTATAAAGTTTCAGCTCAAAATACCCATCAGACCATTTATTATAGTCTCCAGAATCTGCCCATTTTAGTGTCTAAATATATTGTAGTTGTTTTTGTAGCATGTGGCTTTAAATCCAAATGAGCTGCTTTTCCCTGTCCACCTGCGTGTCTGTTTTTCGCATCATGCGTTATGCCAGATAAACATCACAGAGACACTCGAATGAAGCTTAAATCCAGCTCATTAATAAAAAATACCAAGTAAGTCTATTTCATGTATTTGTGGTGGAATTTAATCAAGCCTTTCTGACATGATGAGTGACATGGTGATTTTACTCTCTTTATTACAAACACACTCTGTTAAAAAAAAAAAAAAAACTTTTAAAACTTATAAAATGTATAAAAATCACAGAGAGCTGTAACATATATTTTAATCCCAGTTTATTTGCAAAAAAAAAAAAAACTGGGAAAATGGAAATCTGCACTCCTACGTCATGTATGAACTTTTAACGTCAGTACATTATAAAAAAGAGACTTGTTGGGTTTATTTCACTCTCATATGACTGTGGACACACTATACCTGCACATAGTTCTGTCCAAACAGCTTCCAAAAGTTGATTTTTATCAGTGCCATTTCAGTTAACTTAATAAATTAGCATTGAGATGACATCAAAGTTCAAAAAATTGTGTTATTGTATCTATTTCAATCAATCAATCAATCAATATATATATATATATATATATATATATATATATATATATATATATATATATATATATATATATATATATATAGTTGAAGTCAGAATTATTAGCCTCCCTTGGAATTTTATTTTCCTTTTAAAATATTTCCCAAATAATGTTTAACAAAGCAAGGAAATTTTCACAGTATGTCTGATATTATAAAAAAAAAGTCTTACTTGTTTTATTTCAGCTAGAATAAAGGCAGTTTTTAATTTTTTTAAACACCATTTTAAGGTCAAAATTATTAGCTATATATATTATTATTATATTAAGCTGTATATATTTTTCTATTATCTACAGAACAAACTATTGTTGCACAATAACTTGCCTGATTACCCTATCTTGCCTAGTTAACCTAATTAACCTAGTTAAGCGTTTAAATGTCACTTTAAGCTGAATAGAATGTCTTGAAAATATCTAGTAAAATATTCTGTACTGTCATCATGGCAAAGATAAAATAAATTAGTTTTTAGAGATTTATTTAAACTTTTATGTTCATAAATGTGTTGAAAAAATCTTCTCTCCGTTAAACAGAAATTGGGGAAAAAATAAACAGGGGGGCTAATAATGTGATCTATCATATGTCCCACTTTATTCAGAACTTCAGGGCAAATGTTTGATTAAAAATATTGAAATATAAACTAAATATGAATCAAATATAAATCACTTTTCAAAAATTTGTGAATACAGGACCAACATAAAAACAAAAGAAATATATCACAATGCTGTTTTTCATGTTTCGGTCTGCACCCCTGTCATGGTTTGTATTACTGCGCTCATATAAATTATGAAAAAAAAGTATTTCTGTGAACAATGCATATTGTGACATCATGAAATAAACAATAGAGCATAATATGAAACCATAAACCTTTTATTTTGTCCATATGATATGTATGTCACATTGCACAGGCCTACAGACTTGTATTCAGTAATTATATTTTAATAATATGAGTTTTGAAGGAATTTGTGAATATATTGTGTCTTTTTTTAGTGATCTCCTGGTGATTGACACTTCAGGTACTTCAGAGTGAAAACAATCATGGCTGCTATACAGAAATGTCCAATTATTGTCCATATTGAAGATCCAAACTGAAGTGTTCAATATCAGCCACTTCGAAAGGGGCCTTTAAAATAAAGGATTCGTAGGGTACAACTGATGGACACTTCAAACCCCATGATCTTTTGCACATTCATTTAGTAATGTCTAATGTAGGGAATAGGGATGTTTAGTAGAGGTGGGCAAAGCGAGGCTTCATGAAACACTTTAAGCAAATGTGTCGAAGCTTTGAAAAGTTTCGAAACCCCACTCTACAGTGATGCCTAGTGGTCATTATTTATGTATTGCTCAGCAAAGAACAGTTGAGCAAACTGAGGTATTAAACCCCACTTTGTAGGATCGAACCCTCAAGCGATATAGTGGAGTGGTTAGGGATCCTGACTACCATGTGGGCATTGTTGGTTCGAATCCAGGCTGATAAAGCTTTAATATCAGTTTGAGATGCTTTGTTCGTGCATCGTTCTGTTTCAACATTGGTCTGACATCCGAATAAACACTTTGTGAATAAATATGGCACGTTTTGGTCATAAAACAGGCCTGTTGCTAGATCAGATACAGTTGTCGACAGAAGTTAACAAGAATTATTTATATTATTCATTAAATTTCCCATTTATTGTATTTAATTAGCCTCTACCCCAACCCTAAACCCAACCATCACAGTACTGTAAAACTATTAATTATTGTTTAACAGTTACAAAAAATGATGCTAAATTGATGTCGTATCTGCAGCTGTATCCTATCTAGACTACACCATAAACAGATTAAAATACATAAAATCATGATTTTGGAGTATTTGTACAAGTCGGGATTCGAACCCAAAAGTCATTTGAAGACTGTAACAACACACACACGAACGACCCACTAGGCCATACGAGACAGAAGCTTAGATCTGACCCTGTCAGTCAAATGCAGATTCTCCAGGTCTCGAAAAGCTTCTGAACTGATCAATGCTTTGAATCGCTTTAGTCATGTGACCAGGTGTTTCGGATCATGCTTCGGTACAGTGTTTCTAAACACTTGCACTTCAGGATCGCGACACTGTGTCGAATCGTCAGTTTCACGTCAGCCATCCCTAATGCTTAGCCCTTTCGAATAGAAAGCAGAATGAGGAGTAAAGCTTTTTTCACAAATAATATATAAGCACTTTATAATGTATGCCTTGAGAATACCTGATTGGACAATCTTTTGCATTGAGAACTGCATTAAACCCTGAATGCTATAATTTTTTTTTCTGTTCTTAAGGCCTCAATAAATGAGACTAAATAACAATGCCAACGTTATTTAATTGATGTTTTTTGTCTATTCAATGGACACCAGGTCAAAACACAGTTATATTACAAAAACAATATACCAACATGAACTGAAAAATAAAAAACACAATTTGTTCTTGTTTTTACTTGTCATTTCTTTTGAACATTAAACACATAAAAATGACCAAATTTAAGTGTTTCGGTAAATTTGATCCTTCTTTTTTTCTCTATACAACCAATCAAGTATTGTCAAACATATCAATAAATATTAAAAAAACTATTAAAAATGTTGCTTACTTTTGTGTTTGGAACAAAATGCTGCCATGCTTCTCCTCAGGTGGACTTACTACCGGGTTGATTGCAAGTGTAGAGGGTCAATAAATATGTAATATGTATGTATATATATATATATATATATATATATATATATATATATATATATATAAATATAAATATATATATATATATATATATATATATATATATATATATATATATATATATATATATATATATATATATATATATATAACAAATATAACAAAACAAAACAAAAAAGCCCTTTGGGCTAATCCCAAGGTAATTTTTTTGTGTATCTGTAGAGGGCGCTTAGTGTGTAAAACATGTTGAACAGAGCAGCTCAGGTTCATTACAGACCGCCACAGCTCGTATCGACTAAAAAAAGAAATATGGTTGGTAAACACTTAAAATAAAGTTAAATGAGTTAGGATGGTTTCATTATATATGTGAATGCAGATTTATGCAATCGTGTGTGATTAATTGGTTATTTTTGTGATTTTATTGAGATAGTAATTAACTTGTGTCAGGTGTAAACAAATGTGCAAAGAAACATAGCAGAATAAGCTAGCATATACACAAAATGAGTTCATAAGTGTGTTTGAAGAGTTTATAATGTGAGTAATTGTAATTATAGGAAGAAATCGTTGTGAGATGAATGGTGATTTAAAGAAGTAGTGTCGAGTCAAAATGGCGACAAGCGTATGCGAGTTGAGCCAAAATGGTGTTTACAAAGTGATGTAATACTTTCAAAAATCATGATCACGATATATATATATATATATATATATATATATATATAGTTGACGTCAGAATTATTAGCCCCCCTGTTTATTTTTTCCCCAATTTCTGTTAACACATTTCTAAACATAATAGTTTTAATAACTAATTTCTAATAACTGATTTATTTTATCTACGCCATGATGAGAGTAAATAATATTTTACTAGATATTTTTCAGGACACTTCTATACAGCTTAAAGTTACATTTAAAAGCTTAACTAGGTTAATTAGGTTAACTAGGCAGGCTAGGGTAATTAGGCAAGTTATTGTATAATGATGGTTTGTTCTGTAGATTATAGAAAAAAAAATATATATATAGCTAAAAGGGGCTAATAATTTTGACCTTAAAATGTTTTTTAAAATTAAAAACTGCTTTTATTGTTGCCAAAATAAAACAAATAAGACTTTCTCCAGAAGAAATAATAATTGGCTAATAATTCTGACTTCAACAATATATATATATATATATATATATATATATATATATATATATATATATATATATATATATATATATATATATATATAGCAATCGTGAATAATATAAATCATAAACTCATATTTTCTCAATTGAAAGGTGTAGCGGCTTGGACCTGGAAACGGTGTCCCATACGTCATGACTCTTTACAAGCAGATCTGCCAGTCGTCTAACCACCAGTGTTGCAACTTACCTGGATTGGTTGTGTACGATCGTATGGTAAACTGCTAACATGTTCCTGTTACTTTGCAATGTCCTTGCAGCAAGTTACCTGTATCGGTGTGTGATGACAACATGGACAACTGCAAAATATCTGTTATTTCTTACCATCCGTACTGCAAACTTACCTGCCATTGAATTGCTGACATGTAGCAGCCACTTATGACCATCCATGCTGCAAGTTACCTGGGTCTGGTATATAATTTTGTGTGTGTGTGACCACCATTACACTTGTATAGAATGTAGGAACTCAGCACTCTCTTCCACCATCAGAATCCATGACTAAGGTGCCCTTGAGGCTCGAGCAAGGCACCTAACCCCCAATCGTTCCGGAGACACTGCAGTAAATGGATGCTCACTAGCCACTGTTCTTAATGTGTGTGCATTAACTTGAATGGGTTAAATGGAAAAGAGTAATTCTGATTGTGGGGTCCTTGGTTTTCAGAGAATGTCAAACTAAGCTCTTTAACTGGAGTGCCATTGAAGTCTCTTCTGCTGCTGTTGCTCATCTGCTTCAAGGTTTAATGGTTTATGTTCTGATATGCTCATCTGCAGATATAATTGTAATACATATTTTTGGGTTACAGTAGCTAGCAGTCAAAACAGTCAGGCCATGTTTGCTTATAACTCTGTACAAAAACAAATCATTAATTAGCCACATAAATAATGCTGGGTTGATATTTTCTCTTTCACTGAGCATTCTGTGTAAATCCTAGAGGACATTTTGTGTGAGAATCCCAGCATTTATCAGTTTCTTAAGTAATCAGATCAGCATGTGCATCACCACCAACTACGTCACAATGCTTTAACTTCAGGAGATTCTGACCATGTTTACAAACCCGAATGTATTGCTACTGTATTTGATTGTTTGGGTTGTTATATGCATTGATAATCAGTTGAAAAGGTAAACCTACAATCTTTATAATTTTTTTATATATAGTTCAAACATATTTAATAGCCCTATTTTGACATTTTAACAGACATTTTAATTTTGTATTTTTTTAACAGAGAAGGGGAATTTTATTCTACCAGAGGAAAAAAAAAATAATGCTTTGGTTAATATTATTAGCCCATGTAAACGTAACACTACCTGACAAAAGTCCTGTAGGCGACAAGTTTTAGGAACAACAAATAATAACTTGACTTCTAGTTAATCATTTGATATCAGAAGTGGCTAATATGAAAGGCAAAGGCATCTAGATGCTTATTTTACCTAAATACAAATGATCATGCCTTGATATTTAATTATTTCATTAGGACAGTAAGGTCTGACTTTGCTTTGACAAAAGTCTTGTCACTTAACAGAAATAATGTACAGTATAGAAAATAAAGTGATGGTGCAGTGGAGAAAGAATTAATAATCTGTATGACTCCCATGAGCTTGGACGGCTGCATCCATACATCTCTGCAATGACTCAAATAACGTATTTATAAATTCATCTGGAATGGCAAAAAAAAGCATTCTTGCAGGACTCCCAGAGTTCATCAAGATTGTTTGGCTTCATCTTTAATGCATCCACCATCATCTTATCCCAGGCATGCTCAATGATGTTCATTTCTGGTGACTGGGCTGGCCAAGAGCACCATGACCTTCTTTGCTTTCAGGAACTTTGAAATGGAGGTTGAAGTATGAGAAGGAGTGTTATCCTGCTGAATAATTTGCCCTCTCCTGTGGTTTGTAATGTAATAGGCAGCACAAATGTCTTGATACCTCAGGCTGTTGATGTTACCATCCACTCTGCAGATCTCTCACGCCCCCATACTGAATGTAACCCCAAACCATGACTTTTCCTTCACCAGACTAATTTCTGTGAGAATCTTGGGTTCGTGCAGGTTCCAATAGATTTGTGATGATTGGGATGCAGTTCAACAGATGATTCATCAGAAAAATCTTTTGACTTTTGTCAGGTAGTGTACTGTTGTCTAATCACTTGTTTAATTACCTTAGCCAGTATCTTGCAAGATAACAACTAACATATTTGTACTGCCATTATGGCAAAGACAAAAAGTTATTAGAAATTAGTTAATAAAACAGTTGTTTAAAAATGTGTTGGCAAAAAATCAAGGAAATATTTTTTTTTTAAATTAGAATTTCACAACATGGCTAATGATTTCGTCTTCAACTGTACACACACTCTCACACACTTTATAAGCTACTAATATTCATGTACATTCACTTGAGATATCTTTTCAGTGGCCTAATAAAAGCTGATTTATTTTAACTGGAGCAGGTCCTCATGGGGGCATACAGTACATGTTGAGATCACGTGACCAGCTAAATACTATGTGCTTGATTTCAGTAACTGCTGACACTTTTGCTTCATGACAAAATTAATCTTCACAGGTCACCGAGAATGGTTCTGCAGTGACACTTATCATTAAACACTGTAGTGCAATTCTCTATCCATGCCACTATTGAACCTTTAAAGGAACACTCCCTTTTTTTATTTTTTTTTTATTTTGAAAATAGGCACATTGTACAAGTCCCCTAAAGGGTAAACAGTTGAGATTTTTCCTTTTTTATTAATTCAGCTGATCTCCAGGTGTGGCAGGAGCACTTGTAGCTTAACATAAATCACTGAATTGGATTAGACCGTTAGCATCTTGCACAAAACAAATTAAACAATGTAAAATTGCTATTTACTAGGTCTATTTGTATATAACTATACTCTCATTCTGGCATAATATCTAAGGATTTTTGCTGTAGTACCATGGCTGCTGTAGGGATTTACTCAGACTTAAATGTGCCATGTAATAAAACAACAAAACTCTGGAATCTGAAGAAAAAGGCCCAGGATATACTTTGACACATTCTTGCCTTCTTTTCTGAGCTTACCTTCCTCTCTGGTATTGATAAATACTCAGGTGTGACAGGAAACAAGGTTTTGTTCAATAATTTGATAATGTTTGATTAAATCAGATAAGTAAGTCTTTAAGTCATTGGTAAACTTTGACAAAATAACCATTCATTGCTCGCATGGGGTATTTAAAGAGAAGGGCGAAATGTCTCAGGGTTGCAAGTTTGTATCCAGACTGGCATGACGTAAAGAGCTCTCAGCTCAACAATATGTACAATTTGGATTTGCATCTAGACTCTTAGATTTATCTTAGTAATTGATGTTGTGCATTTACTTCTGTAAGAATGGGTTTTAAACCACAGTGGTTCGAACTGTAGTTCTGCCGAATGACTAAAAAGTTATAAGCATGATAGTAAAAAAACTGTACATTCTAGTCAAACCATTCTTCTGCAGTCTTATACCAAAAACTGTTCAGCTAGTAAATTATCGAGCTGTAACTGGAGATCTAGAATTTTTGCATCTGACTTTTCTGCCTCTGATTTGTGAACATCAAATTCTTCACAGCCTCTGATTTGTGAACATCAAATTCTTCACATCTAGCCTTTATAATTGAAGGTATTTTTGACATCACGTTACGCAGTCCTAGGTAACACATGTAATTTAGCGCTTCAATTATATCACCAGGTTTTGATTTCTTCCAATTTTTGCCAATTACATCCCACCATGCAAACAATGTAGAGTCTGTTAACTCAAGTCCTTCTTTGCTAAGTTTGCACAATGTAGGTTTAACTTTTTTGGTCCATAAAGCAAACAATACATCACTTTCTTTAGAAATTAACCCTTCCATCCTTGAGGAGGTAATCTGAAGTTTCCCGATGCAATTTAAGCAAGTGGAGAAGGAGTAAAAGCAGATTTAACCACCCTTGTGGTTAGAAGGCCAGTTTTAATTCATTCACCAGGTCAGCTGTGAAACTAGTGTGAGACCAGTTAAAGTAAAATTCAGAAAAACTCACTTCAAAGGATCCCGGGTTTCGGCACCATCTGTAAGAATGGGTTTTAAACCACAGCGGTTGGAACGGTAGTTTTGCCGAACGTTTAAAAACTTAGCAGCATGATGGTAAAAGCCTGTACATTTCTAGTCAAACTATTCCTCTGCAATCTCAAACCAAAAAACAGAAATAAGGGCAGTATTAATATCTAAAAATGTGGGAGAGGGTTGATATCATGTGATTGTATTGTATTACAAGATGGATCAATTAAGTGTTGATGTTTAATCAAAAGTAATTCACAAATACTTGAAAATGAATTTAATGACAATAATTCTCTATGGTTACAACTGAATTAATTACAAATAACTGTATAAAATGATAAAATATGAAATGATAAAAACATATGATATAAATTGTACCCAGCTTAAATTAAAATAAAGTTACAAGAAGTAAAAGGAGAGACAAAGGGAGGGAGAGACAAAGAGAGCAAGTAGGCCTCAAAGAGGCAGAGAAGATAGACTCCGGAGGAGGAGAGGTGCGGAGCAGGAGAGCGCAGACTAGGAAAAGACAGGCCAGGAAAAGAACCAGCGCAGAGTTTCCCTGCTATTTTGTACCTTTCTTGACCATGTGACTAAAGCCCAAATGTTGAGACATTCAAACTGACCAATCAACATGTGACCACAAAGTCCACACACCAAGCCTTTATCTGCCTTTGGAATTTGTGTGAGGCTTCTTTGGTGGAAAAGACATATAAACAAATGCATATGATAATTTTCATTCCTACACTTCTGAATTGGCTTCTGTAATTGGCATGATACAATTTCATCTGAAAAATAAAGTGTTAAGATTGCTTACATTCTGAATTCCCCTGAAATCTTTTATATCCAGTAGATTATGTGGAAGTTGGTGCTACCTTGATCTGTGTACATGATATCCTAACAAATTCTATGAGACTGTTTGGAGCAGTCGGCACTTCAGCTCTGAGACTATTCGATTTCTGGTTATTGCGGATTTAGCAAGTTGTATGGGAATATTAACAACACTTTTTTTTATAAGTGAGCAGGAGGCAACTGGACTAATGAGGTATTAGTAAACCCTGCATCTTCTGACTAACTTCAGAATGTCAAGATCTTGTCTATTAGAACGTATAACTGAAGAGTATGGGATCAAAAAAAAATCTAATAAATAACCAAATTCTTTTTAGAAGTTCTAGAAAATGCTTACACGCATTTAACCTTCAACAATATATTGGATTCTGTCATGTGGCAGACAGAATGGAAACACTGCAACTGGCACAATGATAAATAGGAAAATGATCGAAGATGTTTTTTTAGCAAGATGCTAATGGTCTAATCTGATTCAATAAACAATGCTAAAAGCTACAAGTGCTCCCACCAGACCCAGAGATCGGCTGAGTGAGTTTAATAAAAGGTTAAACCTTTCTGTTTAACACTAGGGGACTTGAAATTTAAGGAGGATTAAATGGATTTCATAATACATATGCATACAATATATAGTACAACTAACTAAATCATACCCAGAAAGTTTTTTTTTGTTTTTAAAAGATGTCTAATAGATGTCTAAACATAATTGTCTTGGCTGAAACAAGGCAAAATTTGGGCTGTCAGTGAAAATCTAATAGCAGTCTAAGAATAGGTCACGACTAGTCATTATATAAACAGAAATGAATGACTACACATATAAAGTCTGTCTAATTAGTCTATTTAAAAACTAGTCTAGTTTTGGGCTATTCTTGGATGTCTATTAGATTTTCACTGATGGCCCCAGTTCAGCCTTGTTTTAGCCAAGCTGTCTACGTTTAGATGTCTATTAGACGTCCATTAAACTCAAAATTCTTTGCTGGGTACTGTCAGCATAAAATCAACAACAAAAAGAGATGACAGATTTATCCTGAGTAACTGGATGGCCACAAAACTCTCCAACTTTGATGAAAAGCGAAAAGGATATAAAATGCATAAATAAAAAGACAGACTAACACACACACACACTTCCTTTGAAGAACTGGGATTGCAGTCAAGTCCTGCTTGGCATGGCGGATCGTGTTTGGATTCTCCCCTCATCCAATTAAAATGTATTGACGAGTTTGAAAAGTGAGTGGGAGTCCATGTAAGGTCTCTGCGTCCCAGCTGGATGGGGGCCAGATAACCTTCTGTCAAAAAGCCACCAGTCATCTAGTGACCAACACAACATCCTCATATTTACTACTGATTATAATTCCCTTTCACCATAGCAAATGCAGCTGCCCCTGTCAATGCTCACAATGAACATACAGTTGCTCATTTTCCAATTAATATGAACGGCAGAAACATCATGACGGCTGGAGCAGCGGAGTTAGTCATAAATATGACCATGAGCATAATTACATATACAGAGAGAAGACAGTAATTTAAGGAAAGTGCTGATCACTGAAGCGGAGCGGCGACAATCTCTCTGGCACTTACTGTATGTGTGCGTGTATGGTGACAGTGTGATATGCTGTAAACCCCCACCAATGACCAAATGACAGAACTGTCAGCCACTCACTGTGCAGGTGCTTTTAACCTTAACTACAGGAACCTGAAAGGAGTGTGTATTAGAGCACTTGCAACCCAAACAAAGCCGGCAGCTGCTATTCATTCAAATGGACTGCTGATAAGCCGCACACACTCATAAGCAAACATTACTCTGCAAATAAAATGAATTCTTATACCTTGTTTAATAAAATTGCAGGCTCTGTTCTGAATTTAGAGAACTGCATTTCTGAAATGAAAGCTGCTCTAATCCATGTGGCAAGAAATACATTATTCTGGGCAAAATGTACATGTTTTAAATGTAAACAGTGTGGCTTAAGGAGAAATGTCTTTCAAACTGAAAATGCATTTCATTTAAACTTTTACATTCCACAATGTATTGTGGAATGTTGAGATCTCAGGGGGCTGCACGATGGCGCAGTGAGTAGCAGGTTCACCTCACAGCAAGAGGGTCACTGGTTTGAGCATCGGCTGGGTCAGTTGGCGTTCTGTGTGGAGTTTGCATGTTCTCCCTGTGTGCGCGTGGGTTTCCTCCAGGTGCTCTGGTTTCCCCCACGAGTCCAAAGACATGCGGTATAGGTGAATTGGGTAGGCTTAATTGTCCATAGTGTATGTGTGTGAATAAGTGTGTATGGATGTTTCCTTGTAATGGGTTGCAGCTAGAAGGGCATCTGCTGCGTAAAACATAAGCTGGATAAGCTGGCGGTTCATTCCACTGTGGCGACCCCAGATTTATAAAGAGACTAAGCCGAAACGAAAATGAATGAATGAATGAGATTTCAGGACCATTTGATTTTCCTGATTTGATTCACTTGTGGACAGCGTATAATGAGACACTTTAAAAGAGATGTGCAGGAAAGAGATGTGAGCTTCGAGGTGGTGAGTTGTGGGTTCTGTTGGGCTATCTCTTGGGGGCAATATGCCATCCGGAGATGAAGATAGCTAGTCAACCAGGGCTTCATATGTGAGATAGTCGAGTAATGCTGTGGTCACGTTACAACCTCCTGGCTCAAGAAAGTAGCAAAAAAACCAAATAAAGATCCAAACCAGAAAATCAAATCAACTTAAATATATTTAATCAAAACTGAAGTGAAATGATACATAAATATAAAAAAAGAAAAGAAAAAAAAAAAACCTCCAAAGCTGAGGGAAGGATGAACACCAGCAGTCCTGTTCTCTTGGTCTTTATCCAAACGCACATCAGAGGTAACACTCCGCACCTGGTCCAAACGTAATCACGGCAAAACACCGCACCTGTTCAACACTCCAGAAAAATACCAGATCATGGAACACCTCCATCTAGTGGACACTGGTTAACAGAACCTTACGACCGTCACATCACACTAGAGTTTCAGCAAGCAAAATTCTGTCATACGGCACTGCAAAAAGGGGCAGGATTAAATAAGATGATTAGACATTTTAAAAAAGCGAGCAATTGGTCCAGAGAGGTCACGTTTGAGGTCACGTTTGGACCCTCGATTGGTTTCACACAATCATATGATGCGATTTTGCAGGTCAGAGTTCACCAAGCTTGAACTTTCCAATGCAGTGAACTGCGAAACTTGCCGCATGACCTTGCGTTTCTGGTCTGAGGCATTTACGTGCGTATGAATGGAAGTCTGTGGGGAAAAAAAGTCCAGTGTGACTGCAGCTTTAGGGGGGATAATTAATGTTTAGTTGACCACTA